>NW_017971582.1:0-57326 GCF_001883845.1 Diplodia corticola
GCCTGGCCTTGCGCTCTTTGTGAGACATACACACACACACACACGGCTCTGGTGTTGGGCGCGCGCGCGCGCGCGCGCAGGGCAGGCAGGCAGGCAGTCCATGGTTCGCCGTGGCTCGCGCCGCCCACCTAGGCCGCAACGGCACGGTCCCACGCAACGGTGGTGCTTTGTTGCTTTGCTGAGAGTGGCTCGGGGGTGCTAGCGTCGGAGAGGAATGGGGGAGCTCTCGCGCTCTTCTGCCAGATTAAAAAAAAAAAAAAAAGCAATGGGGGGGGCTTTTGCATCGCCCATTCCGTTCACTGGCTGGGTGCTGTGATTCGTCAGGGCCGCTGGGAATGCTTTCGCCCCGGGGCGATGCGTCAGCTATGCCGTCATGCACTATCGGATCACGGCAGCTTCGTCCAACGGTGGCGTGTTGCCAGAAGTCGTCTGCTGCGCTTTTTTGGTCCTAAAAAGCATGAGTCAACAGTCACATTTGGAACACATTTGCCCTCTCTGTCGCCATCCAGATGACCCGCCTCCGGGCCGCCACAAAGTACGGGGGAAGCAGAGAGTTCATTGTCTACTTGCGGACACTAAGAAGGTTTCCCACCTTGCCTACTACAGCTAACACACTACTAAGCAGCCCGTCTGGTCAACCCAACCCTTGGACTCCCGCCACGCCTAAACGAAACAACCCGAAGTAACATCGCAGACAGAGCGTTGCAGCAACGACCGTGAAGAAGCCGGCCTGGGTCAGAGGACATCTTGGCGTGACTGAATGTCCGTCGACAGCGATGTAGGGGAGGGAGGACCAAAGCTGAAGGCGGCCTATCGCGGTCCGAGAGAGCGCGCGGCAAACTGTGACGCCCTCAGCCCGTCCGCGCGCGCCCGAACGCTCGTGGTTCATAATCGTACATGCACCTCCCCGCCATGTGTCATTGCGGAACGCCCATTATCAATCGCCGGGCCGGGTATTTTATCGTTTTTTTGGTTCCATCCTCCCAGAAAGAGACAGCATTATTGGCGCACAACACGGTCCTAGACCTCGATGGCCTTCTTGCCCTTCCTCTGCTCGACCTTGAGCAACAGCGCGCGGTTGATGTGGGGCAGCACACCACCGAAGGCGATGGTGGCGCGGATAAGCGTGTCGAGTTCCTCGTCGCCGCGGATGGCCAATTGCAGATGGCGAGGCGTGATGCGCTTGACCTTGAGATCCTTGGCCGCGTTGCCGGCCAGCTCGAGCACTTCGGCGGTCAGGTATTCGAGGACGGCGGTGAGGTAGACGGCGGCCTTGGCTCCGATGCGCGTGCGCTGGCGGGTGATGTTGCGAAGGTGACGCTTTATGCGGCCGCAGGGGAACTGGAGGCGACCATGTTAGCGCTGATGGTTCTTGGAGCGCATCGGCCGCGATGGAAAAGCGCGTCGGGGAGCTCTGCCGTGATGTGGCGCGTCCCGGTCAAAGGCGCGCTTTCAGCCTTACCTGCAAACCGGCCTTCGCCGAGTGCGATTTGGACGTCTTGACGTTTTGGTCTCCCTTACCACCCGTCTTGCCACCCGTCTTGCCTGTAGAACGCGGGAAAAGGACGCGTTAGCCACCTTTCGATAGCGTGTAGAGGCTGAAAATTGTTACCTTTTCCACCCGGCATGATTACGCTTTGTATCTATTTGATCGTACAGATGAACGGAGACGAAGGGGGCGACCGTCGAGCCGGTGTCTGATTTGGTTGAAAAAACGGCGGGGTTGGGCGGGCGGTGGTGGGTGTTGTGTTATTGCAGACGGAACCCGCGCGTTTCTTTAGAATCGTGCCCAGGCATAACGGGAACAGCACGTGACCCTAAGACAGCAACACCAGGCTGCAGCGTATAGGTGGCAACACGGGAGCCTGACGACTACAGGGAGTATTAGCAATCAGTTACTAAGTGAGCACAAAGGGGTCCTTGCATCGCCATTACCATGTTTGGCTGGTGGAGTTGACGTCCGAGTCACGTGCTTGAATATGATGTGGAATGCATCCGGACAGATTGTCTTCCTTGAGGCAATGGCCTCACGCTGAAGGACATGTTAGCTGTTCCGGTTCTGAAACCACGCCAGCAGTCTTGGATGAGTTGACGTCAGAGAAGAGGGTAAAAGGGAAGGGCTTTCCAGGTCTCTTCTTGAAAGACACGGCGGCGACGCGAGTCGAGCAGATATCAGTTTGAGCCACTGGAGCCCTCGGTCGCCAGATGACCAAGGAAAGGATGTTTCCCACCTAGGAGAGCGCATCTAGATGAGAGGCCCCGGCATACAAGGACGTGCCACTTACCGGTGGTGAGACATGCTGACGGAAGTGAGCTGGCCTCAGGATGCGAGGCAGCTGTATGGCAGCATAGGAACAGCCGCTGAGGCGGGCGCTCTGCCAGCCAGGGCGGATGCGCTTCGAAAGATCATCCTGGAGGGTGGAGAAGCTCCGGTCAGCAGATGTTGAGCCGACTTCGTGCTCTCTCCAGCATTCAGACTGCGCTGTAGAGGTTGTCGGAGGGCAAAATGCCGGCTCTCCGGGGAAACGTCAGGCCTTGCGCAGTCGGCGAACACGGCAATCCATCGCCATCTCGGGCATGATCTTCTCAACCTCATCGCCTCCATATACCACGAGGATGCAACGCTTCTAGAGCATCGCTGCTGGAAATACACGGCAATACCGTTTGAACGAGACAAGTGTTTTAGTTGGGTCTTGCATTGCACTGCGGCACTCACTTCCCTTACAGCCTCTTTCCCATCATCTCAGCTACTCTCAGGCAATCTCACTCAGTTAGAAGCGCAAGCTTCGATAGAGTAATGAGTGATGTGGCTAGTTGCGTTGTTCGTTCATGTTATTCCAAAACATATTCTCTTTGCCTGTTCTGACGAGACGCCGCGTTTTCATCACCAGCGGTTGCATTGCCGCCACTATAAGTGCATCTACATTATGAATCACTACCATGTGAAATTCAGTCCTATCTCTTCTATGAAATCATGTCGTCTTTAAGCCTTTTTGCGCCGGTGTTGTAGGGCAGCTCCAAAAGCCGACTCCTCCACGCAACTCAGCCTTCTCCACTGCAAACCATCAAGAATGCGCTATAAGCCACAACCATTTCCGTTCCGTCTCCATCGCCTCCCTTCATCCTTCCTACCCATCCTACCTGTTTCCTTTTCTTTACCGTACTCTAGACTCGTAACCAACCTTCGCGGCTTGATTCATTCTCCCCAGGCTTTCATTTACTCCAAGCTCCAAGTTCACCCTTTCCCAATGCTTTTTCCATCTCTTCTTTACTGATTTTTCATCCTCGTACGCAATCTTCGTTCTTGTTTTACAGTTTTCTATTGCGTAGCCTTTGGCTTGCTGTGTTGATGCAAGTGACCTACTGTCGTGTGGTGGTTCTTGTTGTAGTGTGGACTTGACACAAGATATCAAGCCCATTGATTGTTGCGTTGTGATTTCGCGCTGTCAGAATCTGGCATCAGCATGAGCAGGGCCAGCAGATTTTGAGCCCTGCGTTATTTGTATTCTGCTCTCTTGGTCACAGGTTGGCGCCGCTAAGTGACACCTGGCAAACGCGTCTGCAATCAGCATACTGTTCACATTATCCGTGGTAAGGCCAAGCCAGTCTCCAAAACTGAATGGACCGCTTTGCTGGCTACTTTGCCTCGTGGAGGATCGCTCATCCGCGCATCTGCTGTCATTTGCGGTGCGATAATGTGCTGCGTGTCAATGTCGTTTTTCTTCTGTTGTTGGTTGCTGTCATTCGGTCTTGTATCAGTTGCATATTAACCTGATCTTAGTCCAAAACGCAGAGTGTGCGGCTGCTGTTTGAGTTGCGTAGAGGGGGAGGCGGAGTTGGAGCCTCAATGCTACAAAGGAGATCTGCTGCTTATTCAGACAGAGGTTTGGGCCAGCCGCTCGATGTTGCGTGGCCAGTCTCTGACTTGCGAGACTCAGATCGCACTGTACGCGATGCGACGATGCGAACTGTTGCCACAACATGCAAGGAGAAAAGTCCGGTGTTTTGACACCGTTGTTCGAGATCGCTCCAGTAAGAAGTTCGTGCGGGCTGATGCAAGGTCTCATTCCGCAAGCATGCATGCATCCCATGGAGCAACCTCGACCGATTCGGGCCGCGCCAGACGGAACCTGCTGATGAGTTCTCTTCTCCCCTTTTACATCCCCCCGAACAAGGGGTTTTCTT
Source organism: Diplodia corticola (assembly GCF_001883845.1). Classification (NCBI taxonomy): domain Eukaryota; kingdom Fungi; phylum Ascomycota; class Dothideomycetes; order Botryosphaeriales; family Botryosphaeriaceae; genus Diplodia; species Diplodia corticola. The sequence goes on from NW_017971582.1 coordinate 4,186, forward strand.
TCGCAAGAACGGGTTGCTGTTGATTCATGAAGCAGCCTGTACGGGCAGTCATGCGTGGCGAAGCGCCACAGGCGTCGCGGTTACATATTGACAGCAGAGCCAGGCGCAAGCCCTCGTTCGACCATGCTTCCCGAAGCGATCTAGGCCCTGCAGCCCAGCTGCACCCGGACCCCTTTCCCACGTGCATTTCCCCAACGTGCATGTCATAGATGCATGCGCTTTCGCCCGCGTCTGGTGGGGCGCTCGCGTCCTGAGAGGTGCTGGCGGAGAGGGGCGACGTCACAGAGTCGAGAGGGTCGAATATTGGAGGATGGGATGTTCATGAGTCGCGGGCGATCGGTTGTCCATCGCCATCGTCGGCGGGGAAGGCGCGGAAAGAGCCTGGAGCAGCGCCTCGGCTATGCAGCGCGCCCCGTGTTGCGGTCGCGCCTCAATCATGACTCTGCTGCTCGCTCGCATTGTGGGCAGGTGATTGGGCTTCTCTGGCTTCTGCCGGCGGCGTGAAGGATGGGCGTTAAAAGCCGCGTCTCCGAGATCGAGCTGACGGGGAAACCTGCACGGATGGTGGGAGCACTGTTCTGCGGCCGGCCCTGGAACCGCGTCGGGCTGCCCAACGAGCCAGGAGGACAAAAGGCGGCGAGGACGGCGGCGGCGCGGCGGTATGGCGCTGGGCATCTCCGACGCAGAGAAGTAGCGCAGGGGACCGCTCTTAGCGTACCGGCGAACATGGCGGCATGGCGGCACTCGCTGCATGATGATGTGCGGCGCACGCGCGGATAATAGGCCTGGAGCGCTGGAAGGGCGCAGCAGCAGGTCGAGGGGCCGCTAGGTCAGGCGGGCTTCGCAGGTTGCAGCACCAAGTAGTCAGGGCGTGTCCGATCCGGGCGACGATTGTCCTTCCCCTGACTCTCGACGCAAACACGACGCTGCGAGCGCGAGCTTTGGTGACCTGACACCACGGCGGATGTGGCATCACGCTAGACAAATTGCCCGCTGGGATGAGCCCGGCAAGCAGCAGGCCACCACACGTCAATGGGCCCGACCTCTCGCGCGCTGCTCAGGCGTCCGGCGCGGTCTGCACCCGACAGTTTGTAAACACACCGTTGCTGGCCGCCACGCCCCGATGGCGGTCCCCTTTTTTCTCCTCGTTCCCTGCCGCTGCCCTGCCGCTGGTCCTGTTTCTCGGCACCCGATCCATGCCGGCCGATGAGTTGTTTGGCTGGAAGGGCTGACTTGAGTGCTGGTAATTTGTGGGTCGACCGTCCGCGCGACCATCGTTCTGCCGTGGCGCTCCCCTCTTGCTCGTTCTGGTTGCAGCTTTGTTGCTACGACGCCGACAACGCATCTGCCGTAGACTCGCCTGTCATTTAAAAAGAAAAGCCCCGCGCGCCCTGGTGCCGCTCTTTTTCTGCCATTTCCTGGCCTTCGCCTTTGCTTCCCGCGCACACGCCCGCTGCCATCATCAAAACGTCAGACAGGGAGCCGTCCAGACCGCCCATCCTCCTATCCTGCCGCCCTTTGCTCCGCCCGCCGCCCGCTGTTCGTGCTTTTGCGTCCTGTGCCATCCCGCGAAGCGTATTGGGCGCGCAATTGAGACGTTCCCGAAGACGCTGCGAATCCCACGCTTGCCTCAGGCGCCGCGCCGAAAATGGTAGTTGCAGCTCTCGCTTGACCGCCATCTTTTTTTCCGGGAGCCCATTCGCTGACGCATTGTGCCTTCTCTTTGCAGACTTCGAGCAGTATTTCCCTCTACCAGCAGCAGGCGGTCAAGCTGCTTTCGCGGAAGAGCGTCGTGCTCGGCATCCCCCTCGCCGCCGGTTCCATAATCCTGTTCCTGCAATGGCGGAAGCGGAAATCGCTGAAGCCGAAGCCGAAGCCCAAGTCGAGGCAGCCGGAATCCGAGAAGAAGGGAGAGAAGACGGACGAGCTGTGGACGCAGCGCTCCAATGGCAAGGCCACACCCAGTGCCGTCGAGGAGAAGAAGACCACATCTGAGACGCCATCTGCGTCGGCGCAAAACGGCTCCGCGCCCGCGCCCGCGCCTGCACCTGCACCTGCACCATCTGCAGTAACACCAGCGCCCACCAGTAGCGAATCGTATGCCGCCGTCGCAGCAGCCCCGCCATCTGCAGCAACGCCATCACCGGTGCCGCAATACTCCCCCATTCGCTCCAAGCACTCGCAGGACGATGGCGACGACCAACGCGTGACAGGCTTTGCGTACGCCAAGAGACCTAGGCTCGGCCGCGGCCGGTCGGTTGAGAAGTTTGCGTCGTACGAGCCGCTGCGGAAAGCGTCGGCGGAGCAGAGGGAACAAGAGGAGAAGCTGAGGATCAAGGAGGAGGACGATAAGGCTGCCGCTGCCGCCGTCGCTGCGTTTAGCCCGCCCGCTTCTGTTGCCGCCGCTGCTGTTCCTGAGCCTGAGCCTGAGTTTGAGCCCGTGCCTGCGCCTGCTGTGCCTGCTGTCGCTGCTGTGGTGCCGGAGGATGAGGATGTGCCGCCTGAAGCACCCCTTCCCGCCGCTCCCGTGGCTGCATCCGACGCGGCGCCGCAGGAATCCGTCGCTCCCGAGGAGACACCCGCTGAGATCAAGGTGAACGGCTGGCATCACGAGGATGAGGAGTGGCAGCCCGAGCCCGTCCGCGACATGCGCCGGTCCTCCATCATCGCCACGTTCGAGATCACCACGTCGAGCGAGCCTGCAAATCTGTCGCCGCCCGGCACCGCCGCGTTCGACGCGTCGCGCCGTCCGTCTGTCGTGACCACTATCAGCGCCGAGCCGCCCATCAACGAGGAAGATGAAGACGACAGCATGGTGTGGGAGGACGAGGCCGAGGCCGACGCTGACGAAACGCCTGCTTTCGCAGGTCGCCGCGAGTCCGTCACCGTTGAGACCGCCATCGAGATCGCCGAAGCTTGGTCGAACGGCATGAATGGCACCATCCAGGAAGAAGAAGAGAACGCGCCTGCGCATGGAGTTTCAACCACCATCTCCGGCCCCATCCCAGTGACTTCTTCTTCTTGGCAAGACGACGAGTATGATGAGGAATTGGCGCCCGAGGATCCCGTCCCCGAGCCTGCTGCTTCCACGGCGTTGGCGAAGGCAATGGAGAACGGTGTGCAGGGTGACGAGCAGGCCAAGCGTACTGATAGCCCGTTGGCGAGCAAGCCGGTTGTTGTGGCTGCTGCGGCGGGCGTCCCGGCACCACAGTCCGCGGTCGTCGAGGAGATCAGGGATGTCGTGGACAGGTCGCCGCTGGCGCACTTGCCGGGGATGGGTATTCCGAACCGCGCATGAGATGGTATCGAGCGATGGGAGAGAACGAATGGACGGCCGAAATGATAGAAGGTCGGAGTCGAGATACCTGCGGGGAAGAGAGGGGGCGTCCTGAGCTACTTCTTCGTCCGGATAAATCCGCCAGATCCGGATTGGTAACGACTGTATGGCCTCGTATGCAATATGTACATATCCTCGGAATTAAGGGTAATTGGATCGGTTCGAATTGTCAATGTCGGCGAGTGCTCGTCCAGCGAGGTGAATGGTGCGGCATATGAGGTGTAAGTACGAGACCAGCTCAGCAAATACAACACTCATGGCGACGGCGGAGGGAAGCTGGCGCACATAAAAGTGCGATTCGAGCGTGCTGACTTGCCAAAACCGGGAGGGAACCTTTCCAGGACCGGATGACCTGGATCCATACCAAAACAGGAGGGGAGTGCGGGACATGAGAGGAGATTGGCTAGAAACGTGCCAACCGGTGATGCGCTACCCTGCCTTCCCACCAAGAGGCACCGCCACCCAGAAAACGGGCCGGTGAGCCTGGCAGGACGCATCAGTGATCTGGAAAGCGAAATTCTGCCATCACCGTCTTCCACAGCAACTCCAGGAGGCGAGAGTGAGGCCAAGAGAGGATGGGCTAGAAACATGTCATCAGCTCTCCCCGGCACCCGCCTTCCCCATCGTGAGACGAGGCATGGCAAAGGCACATTATCGGTTCGAGCCTAGACGAAATTCTTCCATCGTCATTGCACTGCAAACTCCGGTAGGTAGGTGAGCTTCTGAACGAGCGAATGAACTGGGACAACACAGCAGGAGTCAGAGAATCGACCAAACCATCCTACGGATTGTTAGGCCGGATAGACTGATCACTGAACTGGTTGAAGTATGACCAGTCATCGTCGTCGTCAGCATCACGCTCCTCCTCTTCCTCCGTCTCCTCCACGTGCTGCTGCTGTTGAGGGCGCTCAGCGACCTCATCTTCGCCGACCATCCACGCAGGCGAGGCGCTGCCGAGTATGGGGTAAGGGGTGTTACCACCGTCGTCGACAGGAGGAGGCGGGTAGAAGTACTGCTGCCCGGCGGAGCCGTCGTCCACGGGTTCCTCCTGCGACGCCTCCGAGAGGGACCAGCCCCCAGCGGAATTGCCGTATTCGTCACCCGCGAACTGCTCGCCATAGTAAGGCGCAGAAACTCCACCCTCCGCCTGCTGGTAGCCCCACGGGCCCTGCGCGTGATCGTAGATGGGCTGCGCCGGCTGGAAGAACACGTCTTCGCTTCCCCCAACTAGCCCTTCCGCCTCCTCCACCACCATGTCATCCACATCTCCAGACTCCACCGGATGACCCTCCTCCTCACTTTCATCCTCCCCCTCGAGTTCCCAGAGTCCGCCGCTATCGCGCGCGGCAGGCTCCTCCCAGCCCAAGTCCGGCTCGACCGTCGCGGCGGGAAGGCGACGACCGCTCGCGAACTCGAGGCGCGGGAAGATCTCGTCGCGCATCTGGAAGCGGTCGTCCCGCGCGATCACGGCCGTCTCTCCCTCGTCGTCGCTTTCTTCTTGCCACTCCAGGCCCTCGGCGACGGCGGCCATGGCGCGCACTGGCTTCGGCCAGGCGCCCAGATGGTTGCGGAACCCGCGCGCCTTCTTGGTGGGCTGCTCGTGGAAGAAGTTGCTGGCGGTGAGGGAGGAGCCGGCGCGCGTGCGCGGGACACGTGGGGAGCGGGCGGTCTGGGAGAGGGGGTAGGATACCTCCGTCTCCTCCTCTTCGACGTTGTCGTTATCGTCGTCGTCGTCGTCGTTGTCGTCGTCGTCGTCGCTGTTGCTGATGCCGCTCGTGCTGCGGCGACGCTTGGCGGGACGCGCGAGGTCGTCGTCGTCGTTGTCGTCGTCGTCGTCGTCGTCGGCAGCGGCGCGCTTGCGGCGGCGGCGGCTGGAAGAGGAGGAGGTGGAGGCGGAGTCGGAGGCGTCTTCGGCGGAGAACATCTCATCCTCCCACGGTGCGGTCGCAACGGGGAACCAACGGCGACCCCTCTTATGGTCGCGAACCGAGTTCTCGGACAGGCGTGGAATCGCCCGCACCGTGGCGATGACGGGGGACGCGAAATGGACGGACTTGCCGCCAGAAACAGCGGTGGTGCTGCCCCTGGACTTGAGCGCAGGCTTGAGAGCGGCCCGCGTCTCGTCGTCGTCGTTGTTGTCGGCGTCATCGCCCTCGTCGTTAGAGATGGCGGACGAGGAAGAGGGATGAGATGGGGATGGTGGTGACGGTGGTGTCAGAGCCCCATGGTCCAAGGAGGGTGACGGGGAGTGCGGTGAGGAGGTCTCCTCCGAGACGGACTCCTCGACGTTGGCGTGACGGTCGACATTGTCGGCCCGCGCGGACTCGGGATAGGCCTCGGCAGCTGCCTCGGCCGTCTCCTCCGTCCTGATGGTGAGAATCTGCTGGGCTCGCAGAAACTCGACGCGGGCATGGACGTCGTCGGCTGTGGCGCCCTCCCACAGCGTCGCCAACTTCGCGCACTCCTCGTCGGTGATGGCACCTCCGAGGCCGATGAGGTGGATGAGAAGGGTCCGGTCCCTCTTCTCAGTCCAGCGGAACTTCTGTTGCGGACATGTCAGCCGCCGCACGCAGACCAAGTGGGGAGAGAGATCGAGTGAGGTGGATGTGGTGTATCGCGGCATGATGCGGTCGAGCGGGCTTACCTTGCTGATCAAACTCTGCTCGGCGGCGGCCAAAGGCGTCCTTGGAGCAGAGGCTTTGCGCTTGGTGACGCGCGGCTTGTCCATGCGGCGAGACGCGAAGCCGTCGCCCGGCTTGATGGTGCCGGAGCGGAGTCTCATTTTCGAGGATTTGTGGGCAGGAGTAGCTGGTGCTGCTGCTGCTGGTGATGTCGAAAATGGTGGTGTGGTCTGAAGAAGGAGGAGAGGATCCAAGTTGTGTGGAGGGCAGAAAATATCTACAACCCGTGCGCACGGACCCTGGTGTTGGTATTGTGGAAGGTGCGACACTTCACTTTCACACTGCCAACACCCGTGCCTGCCCAATCTGGATGCAAGCACCTGCCGGAGAATTGCTGGACCAGTGACGAGGACGGCATCCTAACTCGGCCTGGTCATCCGTTCTTGTACGCTTCGGGGCTCTTTGAGGCGGCTCAACGGTCCAGAGCGTCAACCGCTTCTGCCAGCCTGCCATCGCTCCACTCAACTTGGTGGCTGTGATGGCTGGGTATGTCTATATACTTCATCTCCTAGAATACCAATCAAAACAAAATGTAGTCTAGCATTATTTCGCGTAGATGAGCATTCGAATCCGCCAGCGTCGATGCCACGGCAGGCAAAAAAAAAAACACACACACACACACAACTACTCGATCTCACCGAACCTTTAGCTTTAGGCAAGTAAACACTGTGAAATGACCCATGACTGGCTTGCATCAATAAAACGTCAAGTTTGACATTTCACACTGTTCAGTATATAGAGTCTTTGTTGTTAATTGCTAATAGAAGTAGACATCTATGTGAGGCACCATTCGAAGAACAACATCAAAGTCGAGCGGTGTGGATGTCTACGGTGGCGGCCCAACCTGCAAGCTGCAAGCACACGCAGCGCCGTGCTCATCGAAGACTCACTGCCCACAAAGTACTGCACAATGCTCAGGCGTCTATGTTGGGAAATGAGACTCCACAGCGAAAAGGCACCGGAGTGGCAAACAAAAGCGCCGAAGGGACTGTGGGCAAGATTTGCAACACGAAGACGGGTGCAGGGCGCCGAGGCGAAATGTAACTGAGAGACGCAGTGGATACATCTCGTACGGATGTCGGGATCCGGGTAGCGGTGAATAATGGCAAGGTACTGAATAAGATGGCCGGCCGGTGAGGCAGCAAGTCAGCGGCGGACAATCGTCGAGAGTCTGTCTCAATAGAGCATGTGAAGTGGGCAGAGGATGGAAGATCTTCAGTGGGGAGTCCGAGCGTGTTCTATACATGTACCTGGCCAAGCCGCTCGAGGCATGGCGGGGCGGGCACATGTAGACAGGCTGAAACAGTGTGGTCGGATGAAACGTCGCATGGAAACAGAGGAACGGCGCGGGAGGCATGGGCGGCTCGCGAAACGGCGGCCATCAGCGTGAGCGACAGGCATCCACGGTCGTCTATCGCAGATCGGTTGCACCGCCTCAAACCCCACAACTGGTCGGGACCCCTGGATGTTCGCCACATTGGAGGGGCATGAGTCAGGGCGGCAGTAGTCAGCACGGCGGGCGGCGGCGCCAGAAAGAGGGCCATGCTGCGGGCATGGTCCGCTCGGGGTGGAGCGGTTGGCGGGCGGTTGACGGGCGCGGCGCGCGTGAGGTGAGCGAGAGCGGTGTCGTCGCGCTTGCGGCAGGCGCAACCCGCGCAACCCACGCAACCACAGCCGAAGCGGGTTAGCGGGCTCAGCCCTACGGTACGCCGGCAGCCCGCTCAGGTGGTGGCTGCTCCAGCGCTGACCTCACTGCCACACCCCATGACTCCCGCTGCGGCTCCATTCTGCGCGCCCGCCAGCTCGACGCGGCCGTCGTGCCGCGCCCGCCAGTGCGATCGACTGCTCTCTTGCCACCGCGTGGCTCCCGCAGCCCGTGGCCCCCAACTCCCGCCGGCTTCCTCCACCGCGTCGACTCGAGCCACCAGCCCTCTGTCTCGGGCTCGCCGCGCCCTCTCGTCAGCGGCTCCCAGCACCCGCAGCACCCGCAGCACCCGCGGCATCGCCAGCATCGCGGTGCTCGACGCCCTCTCGCCGGCGATGGGCATTGCGCCTCCCCTTTCCTCGTATCTCCTAATTTCCCAAACGGTGATCGGCCCCGAGCGCGCCGCCAGAGTCGCCCAAAAATATGTGCCCAATATTTCCTCACTTGGGGCGTTTCGGACCTTAGCGACCCCGACGAGGCTCAATTATCCTGCAATTATGTCTGCCGGCCCGCGCACGGCCTGGCGCGCACGTGGTGGAGATCAATTAAGTCAGACTGCAGCCGTCAATTGACCTCCGCTCATGTCATTCTCATCCGCACCGCTGCTGCGCCTCACCCCCTCCACCCCCGCCGACCGGATTCTGCGTCGACAGGGCCGCAGCTTGCCCGGAGCGGCTTGGACTGCCGGTCAGCCTCAGCCGTGGCTAGTGCGCAAATCTATCCTTAGTACAGCTATCCGTCGTGAGGCCCGAGAGCGCACCGCAGCAGCCTTACTGATCCTCCAAGAGTCACATCTCGCGATGGCCGTTGCGCTTCCCCAGCCAGAATGTATAAGTAAACTTTCCCAGGCCGCCACCGAGCCCTCACCACCAGCGACAATCCCTTCTCCAGTGTCCAGCCCTTGCAGCCCGGTCGTCCTTCCTTCTCACCTCTCTCAGCAACCCGACTGTCTCTCCCGCTGGTTTAATGGGTCGCGGCGGCTACAACTGAACCGTCAACTTGCCAAAAAATCCACCAATCTCCTCGCAACCCTCCGCCAAAATGTGCATCCGCATCGTCGAGAAGTACGCCGTCTGCGGCTGCATCTACCACGTGCACGCCGTCGATGCGTGTGCTGCAGTTGGCCGCCACCCGGTGTCGGACAAGATCATCCACGTTGGCTACACCTGCGCAACCCACGCGAAGACGGCACCCACTGGACGATGAACAAAGCATTCGGGCAGCAGTCCCCTTCGATCCTCGACTCCGGAAGCCCCGCTGAACTGCAACTACCGTCTTCGTCACTACTGCCGGGGTCCACGGCGACGGAGACGGTGTGTCGGAACGGACCCGCTGGTCGGGTCCCGATACGAATGGAAGGGAAGCCCCAGGGAGAAGGGATCGGTTGGGAGCTTTGTTCGCTGTCTGATTGGACACTTTCGACATGGCACTTGGGCCGACGGCCGGACATGAGCGAATTTGCATCTCCTCGTCGACAAGGCTTCGCTCGGACAAGTCCCCCGGAGCGAAGCGTGGTGCCGGCACCACAAGCACGATTGAAAACCCACAGCAGAACCGTATACCCCTTGGCTTGCTGGCCAGCCAAGACGGCAGAGAACGGGCGTTATTGGTAACTGTTAATGTGTAAAGGGGATGACGGCATTCACGTCTGCGACGACTCGCTTGCTACAAGACCCTTTGCATTGGGAGGGCGTTTCTTTTTTTCTTTCTTTCCAAATTTTTTCATCTTTCTTTGGTCTATGGCTGCTGTTCGAGATATCCCATTGCGTCATTCGCTGCTTTTTCGGTTGCATCAGCGGGTCGTTCCTGGATCGTATTCTTTTTAGTGCGCCTGCATCTGGCATGGACTTTCTCTTTCTGTTTTATTTTTACCTTCCCGCTAGCTTGTAATGGCAAAATTAACATTGAGTTGAAACCAAATGGCTGAGCTACTCAGGGGGATTTCGTCATTCCCCACCCGCACCCTTGCCGGGGCAGATGCCGGTCGCGAGACAGGCTGTGGCTTGTACGCGATACGAGGATGGCGGGCTTGAACGCTTGAACCCAACGAAGTGAAGAAGTCGAGTGTGATCGCCAGCAGCACGTCATCGAAGAAGACCGCAGTGTGCGGCCGTCGGCAACTCCGAATTTAGCGCCTTCGCACCCCGGTTACTCCGACTTTCTTGTTTGAACCTCTACTCTGTGCTCTGATCGCCGATACCTCATCCTCTGCTCGAGACGATGGCCGGTACGGTTTCTGCAGCCCGCATCCGATGCTTATCATAGCGTTCAGTTGGCCAACGATGCCAATGGGAAAGGCGACCACTTGGCGGTGCCCAAACGACCGCTCTGTTCATCATCGAACGATACACGGCAGGAACCTACGACTTCTGACTCCGATATGGCCTTGAAGTAAAGTAACGAGAGGGTTGAAACAGACCAGCACTGCTGTTGCCCACCCGACTAAGCGACAAGAGGATGATGGATCTATATTTACAGCGAGGTGCAACTGTCATTTGCCATTGACTCGTCCAAAGGCGTTTGCAGTAGATGGGGGTTCAAATGAACTCGACAAAGCAACATGACAGCGGAGACTCGACACAGCTACAGCGAGTCATGGTGTCTTCGACAATCGGCTGACGCCACACGGGTGCGGCGAGTGCCTTGACTGATACGAGGTTGGCGCAACGTTGCTTCCTGACCAGGCAAGCGGTGTCGAAAGCAGTCGGCACAGCATCTAGACCGGCGGGCAATGCAGCGAAGATGGGCAGGCAGGGCCAGAGCGTGGGAAGCGCACGCACTCGGGCACGCGCGCTCTCGTCCAATTTCTGACCAATTTCTGAGCAGACGCAGGCACACACCGCCACAAATGCAGCCACAAGCGCGGGCCTTTTGTCTCTGCTGCGTTCCCCATATTCCGGGCATCCGCCTCGCTCCGGACAGCTACAGCACCCGGCACCAGCTCTCTCTTCTGCCGGCCACCGCTAGGTACTCGCAGCGGCCATCATGGTGGCTCGGGCCGCATGTCGGGGTCGGCGGTCAGGAAAGCGTCGGCATCTCCGTAAGGCTGAGGAGACGGGCTGAGGACATTACGTCGTTGCGACAGGGCACCCTTTTCACCGCCTACGGATACAGGGCCATTACTCTTGGGCGCATGCGCAAGCCTGCAGCCCTACGGGTCCACATCTCGGTCTTTCCAGTTTTTCCGCCGTTCCGTCGGCCGACGCGGCAGTCAATAATGTGTTGAGCTTCCGGGGATCCGGAGGGTATAGCCACGACGGCGAGCACAGACTGGTTCTGCACGTACAGTGAGTGAGTGTATGTAGACAAGAAAAAGAAAGAGACGGACAGGGTTTCACAATGCTACATACAACATTGGCTTTTCTCCCCAGCCTCCGTACCTTGTAAGCGCATGTAACGACAAGCCACAGGGAACGTCCAAGCGCGCAGCCGCTTCCAAAAAAGGGATGCACGAAATGAACACCCAGTGCACAGCCCGACCGCCAGCAATGCGAGCTCGCCTAATTAACACGCCAAAACAATTAACGTCGCTTAGTGGGACCAAAACCCAGAAACTCAAATGACGATGATCGCCACCCAGCACCCAGCCGCAGCAAGGGGAGCTCAATTTACCGTCATTTGGGACTTGCTAGTTATTGCTTTTTCTCTCTGCCACACCGCCACACATGCGCAACCGTGCGTACGTCCTCTTTGCACGCAATACTCGGCATTAAGCGCCTCTTCCACCCCAAAATAAACCCCTTTCTCGTCTCCCCTCCAACGGGTATCAGGGCCATGCGGGCAGAGAGAATGCGCATGTTGGGTATCATGAGCGCAGGGACCACCCGCACTGGTGATGGCCAAGGTGGGATGCAGCTTCACTCTCTATACCGTCATACACCCCTCCTCTTAACATGGCTCGAATCCCTGCCCGCGCAACACCCGGCACGGGAATGATCGTCATCCATCACCAGATCCACTTTTTCTGCTTTCTTTCCTCGCTGCGCAGGACCCACAATATACACCCCCGTCCGTTAGTAGCCGCAATGGACAACCCTTGTACCTGGACCTACCCTCTCCTCCCTCCCACTCTCTCTCTCACACACACCCACACCCACACAGACGCTCCGGCCTACCTACCTAGTCGCTGGGTCCGCGGGGCCCTCTTCTCTGCTTCTATCTTCGGCAACCCCACCATTGCGAGGCGGACGTGACGCGACCCACCCACCTCGCACTCGGTCCGAAGCCCCGTCACTGCCCTATACGAAGTCGCGGGCTAGGCGGGAGGCGGGAACCTGCGTCGATCGTCCCGTCCGGCCAACCGGAGGGGAGGGAGGGAGGGAGGGAGGGTAGGTGGCCTTGCCGTGGGGATGCATTTCTTCATTGTCTCACTTTCACCACCACTTTCACCACCACTTTTTTCCCGCTCAACGTCCCTAACGCGTAAAATGTCGCAAGGAACACTCTCCCCCCCACCCCACCACCACCCCATCTTGTGACTGGTGAGACGGTGCGTGTGGTGAGGCTACTACTCCACCAAGCGTGTTTATAAAAAGAAGCTGTGGGGAATAGAGAGGGGAAAGAAACAAAAGGGGGAGGGATTGGACGCAACGTCGCGGTCAGCGTCGAAGCAGCTAGTGGCTCGAAGCGACTTGCCGTTGTTCTCGTCTTTCTTTCTTTTTTTTCTTTCCCTTTGGTCACTTGGACGTCTGTTTTTAGAAACATGGAAGAGAGAAATTCTGTTCGCGGAGCGCGTAGCAAAGAGCTGTCGATCGCGCTATTTGGGTGGGGTTTGGTCATGGCCTTTCTTTCCCCTCCCCTCCTACCCCCTCGTCATTTTGCTCTGTCTCTGTCCCTCCGTCTCAGCTTGCTCCCGCCTCTCGTGCTCGTACTCTCTGGAGCTCATACCGGAACTGTGAGTTGCTGCATCGTTATGTTTCGGTCGTGACACTTCCCCACTCCGGTCTGTATGTACATACGATCTAGTCAAGCAATCAAAACATGGTCGGTGAGATGGCACAATGCAGGAGAATAGAAGAATCTGTAGTCCCATTAAGAACCCATAGTCCTTCTACCTTGTCGCTGGTAGATATTCAAGTAGAGCACACCGTGACGGTGCGTTAAAACTACCGTGTGTGTTCCTCCCAGCTTTTGTCTTCGATGTCACTGTATCCTCAGAGTACCGTAACCAAAGAGAAGAAGAAAAAAAAATACCCCCCTCCCCATAACCAAGCCCCAAAAAACCGACCTCGGGCAAGAGAGAAAGAAGAAAAAATAAAAGTAAAGGGAGTCGAAACCACCAGGATGAAAGACCGAGACGAGCAGCAAGACCCCACCATACACACACACACACCCAGCAGAGCTGAAAGAAGATGACGTGCGCCGAGAGAAGGTACGTAGACCGGCTGGTTAACAACTCATCTTCTGCCGATAGAGAGCGAGAGCGAGAGCAGCCCAGCCCAGCCCAGCCCAGCCCACGCCCCATCTAAACAGCCTCCCCAAACTCCGACTCATTCTCCGACCCCTGATCCACCACAGCCTCAGCCGCAGCCGCAGCCGCGCTGAACAGCGCAAGATCGCTCTGCTCGTCCTCGTCACCGTCGCCGTCGCCGTCATCATCCCCATCTTCTTCTTCCTTGACGACGACAGCAGCCTTACCCTTCTTCTTTCCGCCACCTCCACCTCCACCGCCGTCCATCTTCTTCTTCTTCTTCATCATCTTCGTCTTCTTCGTCTTCGCGGCCGGGGCATCCGAATCGCCATCGGATCCTTCTTCTTCTTCTTCGTCGGTAGTACTGGCCGTCCTCACACGCTTGTTCTTGTTGCGGCGAGCGGGGGTGCCGGCCGGGGCGGAGGTGGACGGGCCGCCGCCGCCGCCCGCCTTCGCGTCGGCCTTGATGTGGGCGATTTTGTGGGTGCAAGCTTTGGGCGTGACGTCTGTGGTTGGTTTTGGTGGTAAGTCTCAGCGATGGGAGGAGTGTTGGGTGGGTGAGGGGAGGGGAGGCGGAGTGGTGATGAAGTGAGAGGGAGGGGGGATTGGAGCTAGGATGAGGGGCGGTGGGGGGAAAAGGCGCATCTGAAAGTGAGGTGAGGTGAGGTGAGGCGGGGGGGAGGAAAGGCAGGAAGGAAGGACGGAAAGAAGGAAGAGGAGGGTGAGAGATGACGGACCGATGCCCAGGGCGCCCATGTCGGCGGCCAGCTGCCTGTAGTTGATGTGCTGGTTCATCTGCTTCATGACGCATAGGAATAGCTTTTTCTCGACTTCGGTGGTCCACGCGACCATGGTTGCGGTGGTGATGCGGTTTGTTCTTGTTTGAGTCTCTGGACATGGGAGGTCAGTGAAACTGGGACAGTGAAGTGAGAACATCCGCGCTGTCGAGCCGCGCGCGACTGCAGAACGGAGCTGAAAAGACTCACCGGAAGGATATCAACCTATGCGCGTCGTCGTAGCCGGTGAGTGAGCGGCTCGTTGTGAGGATAGAAGTTAAGGGACTGGAAAGGAATCAAACGGGTCTAGAGATGATCTTTATACTATAACCTCAAGGCTTCGGATGCTAAGCCGGCCCGGCGGCGCGTGATTAAGGAAGGCGCCTACACTGTTCTCCGGCGAGCTACTGGTAAAGTATTATGGAAGGAGCCAAAGTCCCATGGTAAAATCTAGAGAATAATCGGCCATCACGCCTTTTACATTCATGCATCCATCGCCACCTTGTCCAGAAGGATCTACTAACTTGAATATTCCATAGGATGCCTGTCCAAGCCACCTAGCGCACCGGATGCCAAATGGCCTACCGTTCTTCCCAACGGTGTAACAACTGTCAGCCAGACTTTACGGTTGACAGAACGGCTCCAAAGTCCAATCCCAAGGCACTACGTCCGTTTGACGAACAACACAAGCTGCGGAGATACTACATACCCTTGACGTAGCCGCCGCGTTCTGGCCATCAAGGTCAGAAAGTGTTTGGAAGAGTCGGCCGCCGCTCGCGATGACCTGGCCAGCACCGAAAGCCAGAAACTTCAACTACAACCATCCACCCACCCGTTACGCTCCCAGTCTCGTCCACCCGTCCCATTTCTTCACACGACCCCTCATCTCTTCCACGCCAGGTCGAGCGCACCCCTTGATACCGTCGAGGATATTCCCAATGCCCCGCGCGCCTACCTACCTACCTGTCCGTCCCACACTTGTACATACACACCAGTTCCGACCACACAGCTCCACGCTCACTCAATCAACCACGCTACACTACACCAGCACCGTCTCCCCAATCTTGCACGCGACAGCCTCCTCCCCCCACCTCAGCCCGTCCCGCTCGGCGCACTCCCTCCACCGCCGGGGCGGCTCCCGCACGTCCTCGTACTGCTCGCTCAGCGGCATGCGCACGGTGCCGTAGTGCATGGCCACGCTCCGCCGGCTGCGCAGGTCCCTGTGCATGCACACGGCGTCCTCGGGCGCCGCGTGCACCGGCGACAGCATCGCCCGCGGCGAGTAGCACCCGATGGGCAGCAGCGCCAGGTCGAACGGGCCGTACAGCTCGCCGATCTCCGCGAACGCGGGGCAGCGCGGCAGGCGCGCGAGGGCGTCGTCGGGGTCTCCGCCCCCGTCGGCGGCGGCGGCCGCGGCCGCGACTGCGGGCGGGACGGAGCGGTAGCCCGTGTCTCCCGCGAAGTACAGGCGCTTGGGGCCGCCCGTCGCGCGCTCGAGCTGCTCGTTGGCGCGCTTCTGCAGGCCGGACAGGCCGCCTCCGCCTCCGCCGTCGTCGTTCATGTCGTCGTCGTTCAGCCCGACCTCCTCGACCACCCACGAGCACCACAGCGCCTTGCCCGCGTCCCACACGCCCCGCCCGCTGAAGTGCTGGCTCGGCGTGGCGATGACGCGGACCGCGCCCTTGACGCCGCGCACCGCGACGCGCACGCCCTCCCACCAGTCGAGCTCGACGATCTCCTCGGGCCGCACGCCCATGCCCTGCAGGTGCCGGCCGACGCCGAGGCCGCACAGGAACAGGATGCCGCGGCCGGCGGACTTGAGGCGGTGCTGGCGCTTGCGCTCGCGGTCGACGAGGAAGCGGATGGTGGGGCCGTCGAGGTGGTCGTAGTGGTCGTGGCTGATGACGACGACGTCGACGGGGTCGGGCAGGTCCGCCAGCGCGCAGGGCGGCGGCATGAAGCGCTTGGGTCCCGCGAAGCGGACGGGCGACATGCGCGTGCTGAAGACGGGGTCGCAGAGGATGCGGATGCCGCGCTCGACGTGGCCTTCTTTCTGCGTTTTCTTCTTCTTCTTTTTCTTCTTCTTCGTTTTGTTCGTCTCCTTCCCTCTCTTGCCTCCCGTCTCCTTCTTCTCGGCCGCGGACGAGTGTTCGGTGGTTTTGTCGTCGGGGCCTGCCGTCGCCTCGGAGGAAGAAGACGAAGCGCCATCATCATCGTCATCATCTTTCCCCTCCTTCCCCCCCTCCTCTTCACTCCCTTCTCCTTCTTCTTCTTCTTCTTCTTCCTCATCATCGCTCTTCAGCTCCAACATCCTCGTCGTCGCCTTGCCATCCCCCGCCTCGTCATCTGCCACCGTCAGCGTAATCGACGGCGTCCAAATCGGCGCCTTGCGCTTCACCCCCGTCTCGACCAGCCACGACGCATGCCCGATCCACGTCGCCTTCATCTTGGTCGCGTTCGGATTGCCGCCTCCGTTCCCTTTCCCTTCACCGGTACCAGCAACCCCCCCCATCCCCTCACCAAAAACCTCCTTACCCAAACCCTCCCCACCCAAAACCTCCTTCCCCAACCCACCCAACCCCCCCTCATCCACCGGCGGCCCACCACCACCACAGCAACCCCCCGACCCATCTCCAAAACCCCACCCCCAATCCGGCACCACCACCCCCACCAGCTCCTCCTTCTTCGTCGGCACCGGCACGTATTTCCGCTCGCGCGACAAGAACCGCGCGTGGATGACCTGGCCCGCGCCCATCCTGTGGCCGCCACCTTGGGCGGCGGCGGCGCCGCCCTCGGCGAACGACGGCCACGGGTTGCGGAAGGCGGAGAGGGTGCCGTTGGCGAGGAGGACGTGGTGGGCGGGGGGTTGGTGTTGGTATATTGATAGGGACGACTGGGGTGGTTGATCTTGGTCTTGGTTTCGGTCTCGGGGGCTGGTGGGGGAGGTGGTGGAGGGGGAAGAGGAGGAAGAGGGGCGGGGCGAAGGGTAGCGCGGGGAGAGGTGGTGGAAGGTTACGAGGGGTTCCGCGGAGGGCGGTGGGGCGCCGCCGCCGCCGCCGGAGGGGAGGGAGGTCGAAGACGCGGCTGCGGCTTTGGCGAAGGGGTCGTCGTCGGTTGGTGCGGACATGGTTTCTTTTCTTTCTTTCTTTCTTTTGTTTTTTTTTGGTTCGTTTGGCCTCTACGTGTCCAGGCGGTTGTTGTTGTTGCTGTTGCTGTTGTTTCTTCTTTTTTTTCTCTTCTTTTTGGCGGGTGAATCCGAGGGTTATGGTGTGCTTCGGTGTTGGCAAAGTCGGCGTTGTTGTTGTGTCGTCGTCGTCGTCGTCGTCGTCGTCGTGTTATTATTATTTATTATGCCTCTCCCTTTCCCCGTTCCTTCCCGGGGCGCCCAAGGGACAAATCTGTGGGACTGAGAGAACAGGTTTTCTTTTCAATATCATCGTCATCATCATCATCACCATCGCCGCAGCAACGATGGGCCTGGCTTATATTTGCTTGCTTACCTTGGAAGGAACGATTGGGCGTGACCGTTGTTGGCTGGCTGTTTTGCCCGACGACGGGGCTCGGCGCAATCGATCTGGCCGGTGGCCAGCCTCGCTCGCTCGCTCGCTCGCTCGCCCGCCTTCTTACGAGACGGAAGGCAGCAGCGCGGGACGGCGCGGAAGGGGGGAGTGTGTGGGATGAAGCCGGGGGCGCAGTCAGTCTCCCAAGCCGCGATGGACGGAAACGATGGAATCGAGGTTGGTTGGTTGGTTGGGCCCGGTGTTGTTTAAGTTTATTCTTAGCTCCGCCTTTTGGACGTCGCGGGAGATGACGCTGAGATCCCTCATCACATCAGGCGAGCCGATCCTGTTCCTGGCGCCGCGTCTTGGGAGCCGGGCGACCAGCGCCTGCCGGCCTGCCTGCACACGCGCCGCCCCCTTCTGCTGCGAGGCCTGACGAATGCGTCAGGGGGGCAAGGGCCAGCTGCTGCCGCCATCAGGCCTGCCTGAAACGTCATCTCCAACCCTTCTGCGCGCTGCGGAGCCGAGTGCGGGGTAGACGTCTGTGTGTGTGCGTGTGTGTGCATTTTTCATCTCATGGTTCGACAGAAATACAAGCGTTGGCGTGACGAGCTGTGATTTTTTGCATCGGGCGTGAAGCCAGCGCCGTACGAACAATGTCCTCCGCACCCTCCTTGCCTTTCCGCCTCAGAAGTATAAGGCCCCCCGAATGCCAAAAACAAATGCCTCCTTCGCCCGTCTACTCGTCCTTGACGCCACCGCGGCCGGCACGCTCGGCCTGCTCGATGCTCTTCTTGTCCGTCTTGATCTCGCCGGCGCCGGCCATGGCGCCCATGAGGCCGCCGCCGGCCTTGAACGGGCGCTTGAGGTCGCCCGACGCGGGCTTGCCGAGCAGGTGGATCTTGACCAGGTTGCCCTCGAAGGCGCCCTTGAGCGGGATGATGCTCTGGATGAGCAGCGGGTTCGTGTACTTGAAGTAGAAGTGCATCACCGCCATCATGCCCACGCCCATCATCTGCGCCTTGTACAGCTGCTTCAGCTGCGCCGTGTCGTACGCGTGCACCGTCGTCGTCACCGCCTTGGGCTCCTCGCCGCTGCCCGGAGGCGCCGGCTCCACGTACTTGAGCACCGTCATGTCTGTTGTTGTTGTTGTTCCCCCGTCAGCCGTGGCGCTCTCTCTCTCTCTCTCTCTCTCTCGCTCTCTCTCGCCAGAAACGTACCCTTCTTTTTGTCGATCGACGTCTTCACGTAAAAGTAGACGGCCGCGATGATCAGGTTGGACACGACGTACATGGCGCGCACGCCGTTGAGCACGTTCGGGTCATCAAACGGAATGCGCTTCGACACCTGCATCATCACCCTGCAAGACACGCAACGTTAGGAGGGCGCGCGGAAGGGCGCGGGCGCACGGGGGCGGCATACAAGATGATGGCGAGGTTGGTGCTGCACGCAGAGGCACTCGTTAGCACGCCTTCTTACGCCTTCTCGCGCGTTGTCCAAGTTTTGCGCAAACTTACATCTGGGGGTTGACCATGGTGGCGGTTGCGGGGGCTGTCGGGCGTCGCGGAGTCGGTCGTTGGGGGGGAGTGAAGAAGTGACGGAGACGGCGAGGAGGAGGATGCGCCGGTGGGGGATATTTATTCTTGTTGAGGCGAATCGACTGCGGACTGCGGCGACGAGAGGAAGGCAACGTTGCAGATCTAAAGGGTCCGCGCGCAACCACCACCAATTGCCGGCCAAGCCCTCGCTAGCCTCACTCACCGCCTGCCGCCGCTTCTCTCGCCTTCGCCTGCTTTCGCACGCCTCGTCTCCTCAACTCGCGCTTGCTTTCCTGCGTTTGCCTGGCTCAATTAGAGCAATATCCATGGAGTAACTACACGGCTCAGGAAGGAATGTCTTTGAGTCCCTAGTCAAGCCTTGTGGCCGGATTATACGCCCATGAACCGTACCTTCCATCCCCCAGCGGCTCTCTTGGGACTCTGTTTCATGGAATGCCAGGTTCTGTCCATTGCAGATGCCATGACTTGACACCAGCATCATTGATTCGACCTGGCTGTACGTGAGTTCCTCTCCCACCTACCAACCGAGCATACCATTCGCTCCACACCTGCAGCTGCCTCCTGCCGCCAAGAGCAAGCATTTCACGGAAGCTTCGATAATAGGACCTAGGTTCGCATTCTGATCGGGCGGTACATTTCTTCTCTTCCGACTTTCCTTGCCTTTCTCCCGCTCTCAATTTATCCCGTAAACGTATCAATCACTGCATACACGCAACCACACCTGCAACCGACCGATCAACGAACATCACATTGATCCTAACCTAGCGCAACGACCGCCTCCTCCAGCGCCCGCGCCCGCTCCAGCGCCTGATCCCGCTCCTGCTCCAGCTCCCGCGCCAGCTCCAGCGCCAGCTCCCGCTCCCGCTCCTTTGTCCGCGCCGTCGCCCGCCACCTGGCCGCCGACCGGAGCCGCGCGAATTTCGCCTCCCACCGCCTCTCGACGTCCGGCTCGGCCCTGACCGTCTCGGGCACGCCGGGCGGCGGCCCGCTGTTGTTGTTGTTGTTGTTGCTGCCGTCGTTGCTGCCGTGGTCGCTGATGTCGTTGGGGCCCTTGTACCGGACGAGCGTGCCGAATGTCGAGCAGTAGATGCCGCGCTGCGCCAGCCCGTCGCAGACCGCGGGCTCCACGCGCAGCCGCGCCGGCTCGCGCGGGAGCTGCGCCATGATGGACCGCACCTCGCGCTCGCTGGTCGCGCGCCAGAGCTGGTCGGCGAGGCGGGTCGCGTGGTCGGCGTGGTTTGCGTTGGCCGACGTGTTCTCGGTTCTGGCGAGTACGATCTCGTAGCACACGGACTGGATGTCACGTATCAAGGCCAGGGTGGCGTCGTCGTCGACGATGAATTCGCCGGGCCGCACGCTGTTGTTGTTGTTGGTGGTGTTGTCGTTGAAGGAGGAGAAGAGGTTTCGCATGTGTCGGGACAGGGTTCCCACGTCGACGGGGGACTTGGAGGTGCGGGCGGGCTGCTGCGTCGGAAGCGCCATGGTTGCAAGAGGAATAATGCCGGTATAGGAACCAGCGGTGACTGTCGTTGAGGAAACTGGGTTACCTTCTAGCTCGAGGATTTGTTGAGAGAAGGAAGGTGCGAAGGTGGGTGGTCCGGTCAATATTTATAGTCCATGTGCGTGCCAGCACCGCTTAGGTAAAGGGAGCACCGCTTAGGTAAAGGGAAGCGGCGAAGAGGAGAAGGGCAGCCTGTCTGTCCAGGGCGGGATCCTCCTGAAAATATCGCTGCCCTGTCCTCAACCACGCAGAATAACTCAACCGGACGCGTTCATGTAGGCCACGTAGCAGTTAAGCACCCGCTTGTTAGTGTACCACAATAATCACTCAGCGTCCATTTCTCTCCAATGTGCCCTCTGCACACACAATCACCCGCAGTAAGTCACAAAGACCTATTATGTGCTTCACTCAACAGCGTATATCCATGTTGAAAAAAGGAAGAAGAAATAGTTTAACCCCGCAGGCTATCGTAAACAGTTATCAACAAGCACGAACCTCAAGCAGACGAGTAGGCTTGCAAGCCCAAGTACAAAAGCACCGAACAGTTCACGATGCATTCGCTCCCTCCGTTCGCAGCAAAATAGATACATCTATGTACATACATACATAGAAGCCGCTTGTCAGTCACTCCGCAAACCCAACCAACAACCCCGAATGCAGCTGCACAGTGGGTGACGAAAGAAACTAATCTACTGCGATCCCTTGCATTGGCAGTCAGAGCAAGTGTGCCAACGTAGATGTACAATTGAGCGACCTTTTTTCATCGGTAGCGGGAGCAGATGTCCGGATGTGGATGCGAGCATTGAAGGATCACCAAAGGGGCAAAAAAAAAAAAGTTCAAATTACCTATGAAGCAAAAATGTACAGTACAATATTAACAAATGGTATAACGACCGATAGATTACATACATACATACATACAAGACAAGAAGCGGCGACGGCGACCCCAAAAAAAAAAAAAAAAGCCAGGCAAGAAGCCTACATGCTATGTACAACACCAACACCCATCATCCGCGCTAGCAGGGAGCAGAAGGAATGTTTCTTCTTTGGTATCTGGGGGGTCATTATCTTCGGGAACAGTGATAGTAGCAACAAACAGAGAAAAAGAACAAAAAGACAGTAACAATAAAACAATGATAGTTCGGCGGTGCCTTCACGGCATCGGAGCGGTCCGTTTAATCAGCACGGCTATCATCTGCGTCTGTCCCTCTTTCTCCTTGACTTCAAACCCCTCTCTCCTCTCTGGCGTCTTTGACCCATTAAATAGTCGTCATCCATTTCATGACTGAATGAACAAGACTCGGCCTTTCCAAGAAACAAAAAAAATAAAGTTCAAGGAGAGTCGAAACAAGAAGAAGATTGGCAGCCATGTACCTCAGTAGTGTAGTGTTCACTTGTTCCCTCAATCCATTTCCTCACTTACTTCCTTTCCACCGTCCCTTCCTCACCTATTCGGCCCAAACAACCCACCCCTCTCGTTCCTCGAACCCCCAAAAATATTCCTCCCCTGCTGCCGATCCCACTCCTCGCGCTCCCTCCTCTGCCTGTCCCTCTCGACGTACTCCCGGTCCACGCGGTCGCGCTCGGCGGCACGATCGCGGTCGATGCGGTCCCGGACCACGGCCTCCTCGTGCTGCCTCCGGATCTGCTCCCCGCGCTGCTGCGCCGCCACCTCTTCGCGGTAGCGGTGCTCGCGGTGCGCCTGCGCGTGTGCGTGCGCCTGCGCTTGGGCCTGTTGGTGCTGCACCACGGCCTCCTGCTGCCGGCGCATGGCCGTTTCCTGCTCGCGCCGCAAGATGGCTTCGATCCCGCGCTGGCTTGCCGAAGGGACTTGGGTGGCGAAGCCGTGTGCATGCGCGTGATCTTGCGTCGTGGGCAGACCGTGATGTGCTGGCGGTGCAGGCGGCGGCGGATAGCCCATGTGCGCGGTTGGGGTATGCGCCGAATTGCGAACTGACGGCGGGGGCACCGCAGGTCCAGCAGAAGAGAAGCGGGAAGCAGCATGATCAGCCTGGCTGGGGGTTGGCTGGCGCATGTAGTGCGACTGCGCAAAAGAAGTGCTTCGGCTGTGGTGTGCAGTTTGAGCTTCGTGCTCTCGTCTCATCTGATCCTCGCGATCGCGCTGCTCAGCAAGACGAATGGCACGCTCGCGCTCAATCATGTTCTCATACGCTTGGCTTTGTGGCTGAGCGTAAGTTAGGGTGCGGTTCTGGATGGCAGCTTGCTCATTGCGTTGGGCTTGCTGTTGCACTTGCTGTTGTTGAGGCACCAGTTGCTGAATTGTCTGTGGCGGCGTCATTTGCACGTACGGATTGGCAGCAAGGACAGGGCCGGGGTTTTCGCGCGCCGGGCTAGGGGCAGCGGGGATGGGCTGCAACGGTGTCGGCGCTTGCTGACGAGACTGTTGATGGGTGTAGGAAGGGGTGCGCGAGTGATGCGCATGCGACGGAGTTGGAGAATGGACGTTTCGCGGCTGTGCCGAAGTGTTCAGCTGGCTAAGAGCGGCCCGGTGATTGCCAGGATACTGTTGACGCCCATCAATGGGAATCGGTGCTTGTGGCTGCTGCAAAGCTGCTGGGTGTGGCGAGCTCGTTTGAGATACCGGGGGCTGAGGCTGCGAATAAGCAGGCCTTGCCCAGGGATCCCGTGATGCAGGCGGTTGCGACTGTTCACGGCTAGAGACCTCCATGGGACGGCGCTGCGGCGCTTGCATTTGCTGCTGCTGCTGAGTCTGTTGGATATAGGCTGGTCTGGCGAACGGGCTATTGGGCGCTGGCGACTCTGTGAACACATCCCTCCGAGGGAACGCAGGTGAAGAGCTCGACATCGTGACAGGCGGCGGCGGTGGCGGGGCGGTGGTCTGATGGATGGGCCTTCCTTGTGCCGAATATGGCCGCTCATGAGGAAGCACACTCGCTCGGTCATCCACTGCCGGTTTTTGTTCCTTGGGCTTTGGCTCGGAAGGAGCGGGATTGAGGAGATCTGCCAAGTTCGATGTCTTCCGAGGCTCCGCCACCGCCGACGCCACACGCGGTGTAGCTTGGACAGCAGGTTGAGACGAAGCATACGGTTGCTGACTTTCTTCCCTCTTGGGGGACACATGCCTCGAGACCCGACCAGGCGGTTGAGCGATCGGCAGCTGGCTAGGCGTCTCAGTGAGATGGCGAAGTTGCGGTGCGCCGCGCGAGAAAGCACCCTGCTGAACCTGTCCGGGCCTTGCTTCTGAAGGAGGCTCTGAGCCCCTTTGTGGCGGTAGCTGCGGCGGGACGCTGGTTCTGTAAAGTGGGTGATGCGCAGCAGCCGATGAGCCATAAATCTCTTGCTGTTGCGTCACCTGAGCTTCACGCTCGCGTTGCTCAGCAGACATGCGCACATATCGAGGATCATGCAGCTGCTGGGATCCGGCTAGGCCCTGGCTATATTGCCGCCTGTGATGGTGGTGTTCCGCGTGCACATCTCTAGGTGCTTCCGGGGGCGGCTGTCTCAAATCGTTTTGCACCAGAGCAGCTCTCGAGGGTTCACGCTGCGAGAAAAAGCCACGGCGAGGACCTGGCATCTCATGCTGCGCCGGCTTCCCATAGGCGGAAGCGTGGCTGCTTGGCGCCGGCACACTTGTAGACGCAATGATGGAGGTGGGAGGGGTAGACGCGGACAACGCTGGGCTAGCTTGGGCGAGCGGCGGGAATCGAGACCCGGTTTGAACATGCGGAGACGCTGTTCGAGCAGGCAGGTCGGCAGCCGGAGGAGACTGTTTGATGTCCACGTTCTCAGCAGGGGTGGGGGCTAAAGTGCGGGGGATGGCCGGTTGAGTAGTGTCATAACGACGCTTGTTAGAGGCTGTCGGTGGTGGTGGGGGTCCAATATCCTCACCCCGGCTCCGCCTGTCATCTGCGGCTTGTGCAATTTCAACAAGCTCAGGATGATTGCCAGAGTCGGTCTTTCGGAAATACTCATTCTTGACCATCGCCGCAGTTTTAGTCCCCATCTGCTTCGCGATCGCGTGGAAGTCTGTACCGAAATAACCCAGGTAATTGCGGAAATCAGTGGACTCGTTCACAGACCAGTAACTTGACATTCCACCAGCACGAGAACCAGCGCCACGACCCTTGGGTCGTTCAGGGACCGGTGCTGTCTGAGGGACCTGGTACGCGGTTTCACCGAATTGACCAGCAATATCGGGTTGGACAGACGGTAGACGGGCGAGCAGTGCTGCCTCTTCCTCGGTTCGATGCATCCTACTCGGGTCGAGGGCTGCCTCGCCTGGGTACATGTCTTTATCCGTCTTTGAGGGAGACGCCGACGGCGCAGGAGCAAGTTGCTGGGCCGCACGCCCTCGCTTCGTGCCCTTTTCCTTCGCAACACGCTGGCGTTTGACAGGCTTCTCGGTGCTCGGCTCGACGGTCTCCCCTCTAGTCGATGCACCCCTTTGGCGTCCAGGAGTCGGGACCGGGGTAGCATGATCATCTTGCATCTCCCTGTCGCCGAATGTGGGCGCCGCTGCGCGTCGAGGCCGGCCACGTTCTGTCGTCGTAGCGATAGTACCATCTTCACCATCGACCTGGTCAGTGCTGGCAAACGGGATTGCGATTTTCCTCCCCTTGGGAATTCCGGCCCTGCGCTTGGCTTTGCGACGACCAGTCGGGGGTTTGTATTCTCCATTCCACTTCGTAGCGTAGTAGTGGTTGATGCATTCCCTGAAGTTGCGATTGGGAAGAGCCTTGGCGATCTCACCCCAATCCTTAGGAGTCTGCAAGTAAGCTGTGACCAGCTTCTTGTGCTCCTCCGGTGAGAAGTCGTCCTCAGGAGGTTCAAAGCCAAAAGTAAGTATTCCCTTGCTGGGCTCGCGGAGGCGGTTGGTGTTGACAAACTTTCGCCTCTCGAGTTCGTCGTCCGGCAACATGTCGGGAATCGGAGCCTGTCCGTTGGAGAAAGGATTTCTGCTTGCTTCCTCCTCTCTCCTCTGCTTTTCTATTCTCTCCTCCTCCATCCTTCTGGACTCGGCAAGAATATTCTCAAGATCGTAATCCGTAACGTGGCGTTGTCTGTGAGCGGGTCCTGTAGTGCTGGTTTCACTGGGTGACACCGCTGCTTCTTGCTCTTCAGTCTTCTCTTTCTCCTCGCGCATGGCGGCGTCTTTCTCCCGATGAGCTGATTCGAAACCCCAGTTGTGATACTGCATCCGGAATATATGGAGAGCTGTGCCTTGAAACTCTTGCTCGGCGCGGATATTATTGAAGAGTTTGTCCTTGATTGCAGCCATGATGTTTGTTCTGAGACCCGTGTTCTCTTGGTCGGGGTCAGAAAGCGGTGTCGGCGGGCCTCGGTTGAGGTAGGGTAATGAATGAAGGTCGACTTCGGTGATGGATTCGTCCTCGCTGGAAGCAGTTTGGACTCCACCGTCCACCTCTTCGACGGCGCTGGCCTCTCCCATCTCGACGTCTTCCGACTCCTCAGCTTTTGGAGTGGGGAGCTTCGGGGCCTCTCCCTTCGGTACGGGCTGCGCCATCACAGGTGGCGCCTTCTCCGCCCTCTCGTTCGGCGGTCCCACCATCGGCCCGTTCATAGTGGAAGTTGGGGAATGCAAGTCTGGCTCCATCCTCTCAGGCTCCTTGATCCTGTGGGAGTTTCCGGTATTCGGTGCTACCCCGACTACAGGAGCCGGTGCGGACCGGGGGAGATCAGCCTCACGAATGCGAGACAACCGGAGTAGCGTCTTCAAAGGGCTACTGCATCGGAAGCCTCGGTCTTCCAAGTTTTTCAGACGCGACTCGAGACGGACCTTCTCGCGTTCGTATCTAGTTTTCTGACTGAAGAACTCATCGTCCAGATCCATTTCATCGTCGTCTTCGCTGGCCTCGTCCGACTGTGATTCACGCGCGTGGGGCTCCAGCGGTTGAGGTGTGGTTGAAGGCCGCTCCGCCTTGATGTTCGACTCGGAAAATGCAAACGCAGAGTTTCGTCTGGCGCTGAGCGTCTCTGGAGCCTCATCACGGGATCTGATCTCGCTGGCAGACTTGCGTCGTACTGACATTGTGTCATGCGCCGAGGGCGTCGGCGTCGCAGGTCCACTGACAGGAGAACCAACAGCAAACGCAGGGGACCTGGGTCTATTCGGAGTGTACCTCTCCTTTTCGTCGCCATCGAGATCTCGTTTTGCAGGGACAATTGGTCCAGGGCCCCGACTGTACCGGGGAGCGTCAGGTCGGATCCATTGCAGATTCCTGCCAGGGATCCCCATCATCGGAGCTCTTGGTGCATTGATCGGCTGTCTTTCAGCTTGGGGGAAGAGAGCAGCCCGAGGTGCAACAGGGGGGCCACGATCGGCTTTGGGCCCTGTAGGAATGGCTGGACCTGGACCAAGTCCGGCATTAGGTCCTCTCGGAGACGTGCTGAACGGACCCGATGCTCGCGGTCCAAGCGGGATATTTGTAGCTGGAGGGCCATCGCGAGGCGGAACGACCGGGGGAGGCACAAGGCGGCTGTGGGGTTGCTGCGGTGAAACGAGCCCTCGAGGACCGGTGGGGGGAGCGGGGATAGGTAGGCGGGCTTGAAGAGCGGCTGGGCCAGTAGGAGGTGCAATGGGAGGCGAAGGAGGGCGAGAGCGAGGCGCTACATCTTGCTGTTCGGAAGAGGGACCTGAGGGTGCAACCGGGACTTGACTCGGTACAGAAGAACCATTCTCGAGCTTTGGCTTGGACTGTTCCGCTGTGGTTGAGGTAGGCTGCGGTATTTCAGGAGCAGGTTTCTCAACAGTTGGCTTCTCCGCAACGCGAGTAGCCTTGGGGCCGGTCGGGGCAGTAGGAGGAACAGCTGATAAGGCCTTGGGAGCACTGGGAGGGATTTTGGGGCCTGAAGGCACGCCCGACGCGGGAGCCTGTGGTTGTGCAGGTTGCGGAGGCCTCCAGACATTCGAGGTCGGGGTCGTGAAAGTCGTGGCCGGTTTTTGGAAGGATGAGACTGACCCAAACGCAGGCACCTGTGGGGCTTGTGGGGGCGGAGAGGAAGCCCGTGGGCCATAACGATCTCTGGAAGCCTCTGCACGTGCTGCTATGTAGTCAGGCTTGTCTTTGGCTGACACAGGCTCTTGTGCGACAGAGGCGCGCCGACCAGGGAGTAGTTCCCTTGGCAAGTCTGATGTGCTTGCGCGGTCCACGCCACCGCCATGACCAGATATGGATGGATGCCGTGGACTTTGGTGAGATGTTGAACTGGCCGCACTTGAGAACCGGCCATCATGAGCCACACTTGCCCTCCGGATGTCGGCGTCCCGTGAAGACACGGGATCGCGCTTGTATCTATCGACCTCCCGATCGTCTCTGTAGAACGGCCGGTCATCATCGCGACGGTCAAACCTCCGATCGTCTCTACGGTCGCTGATCCGGTCATCACGAGATGGCTCCTTCTCCCACCTTGGACGTGGAGACCTGCTCCTCGGTCGGAAAGAGTTACGGTCGTCGGCGAAAGACCCTCGCCCACGTCCGCGATTGTCCCAATCGCCTCTTCCCCTACCGCGACCGCTGAACCCACCGCGTCCGTGGAATCCAAACCCACCGGATGGAGGATCCGAGTAGTTGGACCCCGCCGATGGAGGGCCATCTCTCGCACTTCTGCGAGCGCGATCAATGTCCAGCTCCCGAGGCCCAAAATCGCGCGAATCACGCGAGTCTCGAGAGTCCCGTCCCGGAGAACGTGCACGTGGCGAGAGCGGTCTGTCTCGCCGATCAAAATGCCGATCCCTGTCGCCGCCACGCCACGAAGATCCCCCTCTTCCGTCACTCAGTGGAGGTGCATCTCGCAGCTCACGATACTCGGAACGGCCTCCAAATCCTCGGCCTCGCGGTCCGGCGGGCACGGAGGCACTTCCTCCCGGTGGCGGGCCTCGGGTCGAGTCCGAAAGCGCCTTCGGGCCGCGGGG
Source organism: Diplodia corticola (assembly GCF_001883845.1). Classification (NCBI taxonomy): domain Eukaryota; kingdom Fungi; phylum Ascomycota; class Dothideomycetes; order Botryosphaeriales; family Botryosphaeriaceae; genus Diplodia; species Diplodia corticola. The sequence goes on from NW_017971582.1 coordinate 32,570, forward strand.
AACGTCTCTGGATGCCGAACCGCTAATGGAATCCGGGTAAGGCCTTCCGCTACTGGAATCGTCGTTCCTGGGGGTAAAGCTGGAGCTGTAAGTAGACGCTCGTCGGTCGGTGTATCGTGGAGGCGTTCGATCACGCGATGTGTAGCGGGAGTCGTTAGGATATCTGGAGGACATCCTATCCTCCGTCCGATTCGCTGGCGAGCTGATTTCCAAATCTAAAAACTTAAACGCTAGCCAGCATGAGTTTTCGGGCGCAGAGCACCTACAGTTGTAAAGAACCACGTTAGCAACATGTTTGAAGGAGCTATCGACGATGCAAAATTCGGACAAGGTGAGAAAAAGACAGCTGATGAGGCAGTGAGGAGGGTGACGCAATGCACAAAGCATATGAACGGACAAGGATCGTCGATGCCATGCCGAGGGTAGGGGAAAGGTGAGCCCGGAGGGAGAGCGCTCTTGCTGTCCATCTTATAGAAAAGAAATTTCTGCCCAGGGAAGGCGGTCATCCCAACAACAACAGAAAAGAAGGACAGGGCGCGTGGTGGGAAGGCCAGACGAGGTCTTTGGGTCAAGTTGAGGGGCCAGTACCACAACGGCGGAGCCCGATCTCGGAAGCGTTCCGCGGGACCGCGCACAGGGGGCACACGCTCATGACAGGCGCGGCAAAGCGGGGCGACAGGGGCGGGGACAGGGACGAACACGTACCCAACTTCAGATGGCGGTGATGGCGGATTGAGATGCAGATGGATGGTGTCAACGAAGTGTCGTTTCAAAAATAGACTAGCCGGGCGGGTAGCCTTGGCGGCGTCCGAGCGCCTTTACCGATCGCCCAGGGAAGGCGAGACCAGAGACAAGTGCCTGACGGGTGACAACGCCCTGACAGGCCAGGCTCCACACGCTGGGGGGGCGTCTGCTTGCGCGCTCCGCGGCACTGCAGCGGCACGGGACGGGGCAGACGGGGCGCGCTGCTGCTGCTGAGCTCGGGCTGGGCTTCGGGCGGTCCTGCAGGACGGCGAGCGCCTGTGCAGTCGCGGTTGCACCCTGGCTAGAGGCCTTGACGTGGCGGTTCTCGGCTCCGCAGGCTGTTGCGGCTCGCGGGCGGGCGGCGATGGGAAAGGCGGCGGTCGTTCACTGCGCCTGGCGCATCACGATGGCAGGCGGGGCGGGGGGTGGACGCGCGGGAGGGTGCGCGTGCTGGGCTGGTGTTGTTGCGAGTGTTGTCAAGAGATGAGAGGAGATGTGAGACGAGAAGAACGGACCGGGACACAATCGACTGCGGGTTAGGGCCGCTCCACCGCCCTGGAAGAGCACTTGCAGAAGCTCTGCGCTCCCCATTCCGCATGCGCGACGCTCATTGGCTGGCCATTTCAAGATGATGCGTGGGAGCCCCGACGGCTGGAGCTAGCCCATGCTATGCGCAGCCCAAGCCCTCCGCCGCACCGCTGAAACATTGATCAAGGGCGTGTCACCCCAGCCTGCGCTCCCGCAGCCTTCTCGAGCAAGACGGGCGTCTGTCAGCGCCCCCGCCTGGGCATCGCGGCATCGCAGCACAGCCGGGCGCGAGAGCCGCCGCGCCTAGCCGCAGCCGTCGCCCGCGTGTGCTCATCACGGCGTGCAGGGCGCGTGCAGCAGAGGCTGGCTAGGTAGGCTGGCCAGGCTGGCCCGGCTGGCCAGGCTGTCGCCTCAGCCGGCAGCCCGTCAGGGGTCGGAAGAACCTCAAGGTTTTCGCGCCAGATGCGTGCGGCGGGCCAGGCGCCGAATCCCTGCTACTTTCTCAGCCCGTGAAGTGCCCAAAACAAGGGGTGCTGTGGGCGATCAGCCATGCGCTAACGTTCCACCGAACCCAGGCCAATCAAAGCCGTGACGTCGTTTTCGAACTGAGGGTCGAGTCGAGTCCCAGCGGCCAGGCGCACAACAGCAGGCAGCCCGACGAGCAGAAAGCAGCGACGGCTGCGGCTGCACGAGCGTGCCAATGCACGTGTCGTCGCTGCCGCCGCCGCTGCTGGGCAATGATGATGCTGGCGAGGGCGCCGCTTTGGGGAGGCCCTGGAGAGATCGGGCAAGGTGCCACGTGCTGCAGAAAGCCCTTGCGCACGTCCTGCGGAGAGAGATGAGGCATTCGTCCGGACGGCACGACGGCTCTCTCGAGAGCACGGTGTCTGCATCGCACTCTCGACGACCGCTCCCGTCCGGCGCCTCATACGCACGGCATGCATCAGCCTTGCCGCTGCGAGTGCCGCGCTGAATCAGTCGGCAAGACAAGCTTCACGCTTCACCCCCATACGCACCGCCGCTGGTGTGCCGCGCTCATCAATCTTGTGCGGACCGATCTCGTATTCCTGGCTGCTGGAAAGGGCTGCTCGTCACGTGCATCGCTTCTCCAACGGCGCAGGGCGGGCTGAGCAGAATGGTGTGATGAGAGACGCGCAACGGCGCTGGCGTCTTGCCCAGGGCGCTGCGGCGGGCCGCCTCTGAGTCTGACACGCGCGATCGCAATCGCGGCCGGGCGCTGCCGAATCATCCCCGCGGAGGGTCCAGGTCTTAACGATTTTCACTCGGCGCGACCTCACCCCACACATTATTCCAACAAAGAAAATGAGCACGCAAACCGGCAGCGCCACGACGGCGTCACCAAATGCTGCACTCGGCGAAGCACCATCAGGAGCGACGGATGCCGTGCTAAAGCCCTCGGATCCCGTGCCCGAGGGCGCGCGGGAGGTCAAGGGCATCGAGTTCAATGACTACGCAGGCAAGAGCATCACCGTGGAGGAGCTGGTCGCCGGCATGGAGAACATGGGGTTCCAGGCGACCTCGGTTGGACAGGCCGTCAGGGTCATTGAGGGCATGGTGCGCCAATTGCCCTGTCGCTAGCTTTCCCTGTTCTAACACCGTCATAGCGAACCTGGAAGGATGCCGAAACGGGCGAAGGCACCACCATATTCCTTGGCTACACGTCCAATCTCATTTCCTCTGGCCTGCGCGAGACGCTACGCTATCTCGTACAGCACAAGCACGTGTCGGCCATTGTGACGACGGCCGGCGGCGTCGAGGAGGACTTTATCAAATGCCTGGCGCCAACCTACCTGGGCTCTTTCCAGACCTCGGGCGCCTCGCTCCGCGCCAAGGGAATGAACCGCATCGGGAACCTGGTTGTGCCGAACAGCAACTACTGCGCTTTCGAAGATTGGGTCGTGCCGATCCTGGACTCCATGCTCGCCGAGCAGGAAGCTAGCCGCGACTCTGAGGAACCGATCCACTGGACGCCCAGCAAGATGATCCACCGCCTCGGCAAGGAGATTAACGACGAACGTTCCGTGTATTACTGGGCGTGGAAGAACGACATCCCCGTCTTCTGTCCAGCGTTGACCGACGGCTCGCTCGGAGACATGCTGTATTTCCATACGTTCAAAGCGAGCCCGCAGCAGCTGCGGGTCGACATTGTCGAAGACATTCGCAAGATCAACACCATCGCGGTCAGGGCGAAGCGCAGCGGAATCATCATTTTGGGCGGCGGCATCGTAAAGCACCACATCGCGAACGCGAACCTTATGCGCAACGGAGCGGAGAGCGCAGTGTACATCAACACGGCGCAAGAGTTTGACGGGAGCGACGCGGGGGCGCGGCCAGATGAGGCTGTAAGCTGGGGCAAAATCAAGGCGGACGGCGATAGCGTCAAGGTGTACGCGGAGGCGACGGTCGTGTTCCCGCTGATCGTGGCGGCGACGTTTGCGAAGCCGAGAAAATAGAGCGGAGAAATGGGGCGCTGCGGGCGTCGCCAATAGACAGGCAGCACGCAGCCGCGTTGCACGATGATACCATAGAAAAGATAATATTCCGACGTCCCCGATAAGCATGGGAACAGGAGCTGCGAGAGGCAGGGTGGCCGTGAAACGAGATGACACGGTCGGCGCGGATCGTTCTCGATGCGGGCTGAGACGACCTCCTGGCGCGTCACAGCAAGGATCTGTTGAGCCTCGCCCAGGCGGCGGCCTGGAGCAGGCACCAGCTTGCAGCGATGACGGTGGCCCCATCGGTGCTGCTACAGTGGGTGACAAAAGACGCCGGCCCGCCCACATGGGCAGCGGAGTCCTACATTTGGATGCATCCGTACGGTTCTAATGCTCCCATAGATGTCCGTTTCAGCTACTTACGAAGGGTCGTTTCAACACAATGGCTCCAACCGCCCACACAAGGATGGCCGCAGGCTGCTTTTCTTTCGTCACTCTCACTGTGCTGCGGCTGACGCGACCCCGCAACGGTGACGGCACACGGCGGGCTCTGGCTCGCTGGCAGCTGCTCGCGGCGGGCGTGTTTCAAGCAGCGCTGGCTGGCGGCGGGGGGCCGGGAATTGCGGGTACGCTCAGATCAGGCGAACGGAGCTCAGGATCAAGCGGCCTCAGAAGCTCAGACCCCGGCCGCGCACCATGCTGGATTCAGCCTTGTAGTTACGCTAAGCTCCCTCGAGCCAGACGCTCAGCCGCCATGGCTGTGCCAGGCAGTTAATCATCGTAATTACACCAATCAGCCGCGGGAAGGCGCGCGTCTGAGCTTCTGAGGCAACGGCCCGAGCTTCTGGAGTGAGGCTGGACGCCGCCATGCCATGCTTGTGATTGCCAGCGCTGCCTGCGACTCGTCGAGGCGTGATGCCTGCTGCCGTGCATTATTTAAGCATTCTGGACGGCGGGACCGACTTGTCCTGCGGATGCGGCTTCTTACGTGGAGCTTCCTAACTGCAGCTTGGACAGCTTAAACTTACCCGATAACCCCAGCTGCAGCCTCGCACTTCCAACACTAACCTTCGCGCCCTCTCTGCGCCCGAGCCCGCACCACCGCTGCCCTCTGCGCCTCGTTCGCGCCTCCTTCTTTATCGCGCTGACCCAGAAGTGCGCATGTCTGCCTGCTGCATCACCCTCGCTCCTGCGCCGCCCTGACTCCACCACCATGAGCGTTACAACAAGCTCCGCCAACGTTGATCCTCCGCCTCTGCTCTTCGGCCAGCGCTCGCCGACACCGCCTTCCTTCGCCTCCTTCCCTCAGACTGCATCCCAGAGCCCGACCAGCCCGCGCGCTCACCCACCGCTCTTCCCCGACGACCCCGGCCTGAGCCAGAACAACCCGCACCCGCCTGCGCCGACGGTCGATCAGAGTGAGAGCGAGGATTCGGACATGGATGACACAGACGGCTCCGAGGAGCTGCCTGCACACCTGATCCGGTCTGGTGCGCCTTTGGACCCGGCTCCCCCTCCCAGCGGGCCTGCCATGGCACTGCGTGAGGAGCAAGACGCCATGGACACATCTCCCGACGCGCCTGGAAGCTTTACTTTTGGCCGTCCCAACGCTCCGCCTCTATCTCTTGACTTTCTCGGCAGCCCTCCTGCGCCTCCATCGTCGGCACCCGCAAACGAGCATCCAATCCCGACGATCGGGGATGCCCTCACCCGCGTCAACTCGCGCGGTAGCTCTATTGATAGCGCCGGAGACCCCAATGAGCATCCTCTAGTGCCACCGCCACCGCCTCCGCCTGCTGTCGTTCCCCCGCAGTCTACACCTGGTTCTCCCCGTGCTGGAGGTGCAGCTGGCGAACACGAAGAGACCTCAGATGACGAAGAGGATGTGCTTCCTCCGTGGAGGGAGCTCAAGGAGGACACATCGGTGCCAAACGAGGAGGAGCTTAGAGAGATCGAGGCTATGGGTGAGCATAGTGCGCTGGATGGTAAGTTCCTTCAACTCACAGTCTCTGGTTCAGCATGCTGAAGAGGATAATCGTAGATGAGTACTGGCAACGGAGAACCTTCCAAGACCTCGACGACCCTGAGTACACTCCTGGGCCAACGGGAAGAGTGGATTGGACCATCTCGAACTACAACGGCACACGGGAAAACCCTAACCGGGAGCTTCTCATGAAGTCGCCCGTGGTGAACGTCGGAGGCTACGATTGGCAAATCAAGTTTTACCCTCGAGGAAATGACTCGGATTTCTTGAGCGTGTATGTTGAATGCTTATCCGTGGCACGAAAAGAGAACCAGAATGATGCATCCGCACCTGAAAGAGCACTTGGAGTCAATTCCGAGACCCCCAACCTGCACGCCAAGCCCCGCCCATCTTCTACAGCAGCTCCGTCCACGGAATATCGGCAAGGGCCCCTTCCTCTGCTCACCGAAGAACCGGTCCTCAAACGGCGAAGTGTCGCGGCGCAAGTCTCCGTTGTGCTCTACAACCCTGCCGAGCCACGAACAAACTATTTCCGACAATGCTCACACAGATTCTGCCCGGATTCGCCAGATTGGGGCTGGACTCGCTTTGCGGGCCCCTACTTTGAAATTCATTATCGACAACGGGGTCAGCGCCAGGCGTTGCTTCGAAACGATAAGCTGGTGCTCACTGCTCATATTCGGATCATCAATGATCCCACCGAGTGCTTGTGGGAGCATCACAGCCGTGAGAACAGATGGGACAGCTTTGCCATGACGGGTCTGCAGGGGCTGGCGGATTCGGAGTACGAATCACATGGCGGTAGCTTGATTGCCGCAGTTTCCTCATGGATGCTGCTGAAGCCCTTCCGGAAATTCCTCTACGAGCTCGAGCTGGCCGATCCCACCAAAGAAGCCAGAGCAAAGCCAAAGCCGCTTCTGTCTGCTCTCCAACGAACAATCTACAAGCTACGGACCGATGTTCTCCCTGGATCAGGCCCAGTAGATTTGGACGATGTCGCAGATGCGCTGGAGTGGTACGGTACTGATTCTTCTCTGAGCAAGCTGGACGTTATCGAGATCTGGGAGATTCTGCGGGCGAAGATTGAGTACGAATTGGCGGACACACCGTCCAGGGACAAGCTGAAGGACCTGTTCGGACCAGAGAGAGATCGCATGATGAACATGCCAACATATCGCGCGCCGGTCACGGGTTGCGCAGACATGCAGGCTGCGATCGACAAGTCGGTCAACCTGGTCCAGCCAGGGGCTCCCCTACCGGAAGTTCTGCATGTGGAGTTGGAGCGACAGGAGTTCAACCGGGAAGCCCATTCTATGCGGAAGAGGGCAGACAAGGTGAAGTTGCTGGAGAAGGTCACCATCCACAAGACAGCCTACATCCTCTATGGATTCATTGTCCACAGAGACAGCCTCCAGTCCGGATCGTACTATTCAGTCGTTCGGCCCAAAGGTCCTGGAGGCAAATGGTACGCGTACTACGACGGCAAGGAAGAGAACCGCGTGGTTTGTTTAACTAGAAGGCAAGCAATCGAGGCGCATGAGGGTGGTGGCACAGAAAAGTCGGCTGTGGCCTATATTGTCATGTACGTCCGTCAAGACGTTGTTCCGAAACAATTCAGCAAAGATGAGCCAAAATGGGAGGTACCTCAATGGTTGAAGAACCGCTCCCCTTGCGGTCGCAAGCAATCAGTTTTTGAGACAACGGAGGAGACTTTGGACTACCAGGTCTTTGACTCTGCCGCTTTCACTCAGCACGAGGGGCCCGGTACCATGGATCCCTCGGACCGCAAGTGGGAAACCTCTCCTTATCGCACCAATGTCAAGCTCCCTGCCTCTGCATCTGCAAGGGAAGTCAGAAAACTCCTAGCGCAGCAATTCCAAGCCAAGGATCCCCGTCAAGTCAAATTCTGGTTCCTCGACCACCCGAACGGCACGTCCCATCGACCGACAATGCGAAGCAGCAGCACGATCGAGGACCCTCGCGATGATCCGGATCAGTCACCGACCTGGACGCTTAAGACTGCAGCAGAGCATCGGCCGGAGCGCAGGATATGGGTACATGTGTTGGACTTCGCGGATCTGCCTGAGCTGCCCAAGCCAACTACCTCGGTCAGCGAGGTTCCCGAGTCCGGAATTGCGGGTGTCCCGCATAGCGAAGATTCTCCGATGAATGATGCAGAGGAAAACGGCAATCACCCGGATGAACAGATGGACCTTGTGATTACCGAAGGACTTGCTGCTCAGGCTGCTCGCCAACACGCCGTGGACGTCACCGGCGATCCAGCCTTCGCCATTCCTCGGCCACCCCATACCTCAGTAGCTGACGGTAGCGACACTGAGATGGCCAACAACATTGAGGCTGTGCACGCCATGCCTCCGCCACCACCTCCGCCAATGTCTGCCGACTTCATCACCCCGCCTCTTCAGTCTATGGACAACGTGGTTGTGATAACGAATCCAAACATTCCTCCTTTCGACTTCGCCGTACCTCCTCCGATAACCCACAACCTCACTGCTTCCCACGAAGAGATCTATTACTTCTTGAAGGAGTTCGAGCCAGAGTCTCAGACATTGAGAGCGCACAAGACGGTGGTGGCCAAAAAGAGTGACCGAATTGACCATTCAGTTCTCGATGCTCTGGACTGGCCACGCGACGTTCCATTTGACCTGTTTGAGGAAGAAGCACCCACAGTCGTTACCAGGCTCCAACGTGGAGGCGTATCTTTCAATCAGGCCGGCATTCACAGCACTGCCATCCTCATCGCACAAGCACGTCTCAGCTCTGAACAGAGGTCTGCGCTCGCAAGCCGCGCCCTGTTCTCGGACCCTGTCGATTACGTCCAGCACGCAACAGCTGCCCGCTTCGTCACATCTACCACTCCGCTGACGGGCCACTTCACCATGGACTACTTCAGCTCGGAGCATTACATGGGGGTGCTCGTGCGCGGGCGCCCGCACGGATCCGGCTGCCATCTCTACTTTGATGGAAGCGAGTACGTCGGCTCCTACCGTCTCGGACAGCGTCACGGCAACGGGCGTCTCACGTATCCCAACGGCGACGTTTACGAGGGTGAATGGGTGGACAATCTACCAGAAGGCCGTGGCAGCTTCATCGAAGCCGAAACCGGAAACTCGTACCTCGGCGGCTGGAAGGCAGGCAAGAAGTTCGGCGAGGGCGTCACGCATTGGAAGAACGCGCAGGAAATCGAGCGTCTCTGCCGCATCTGCTGGGAAGACGGGGCGGACGCCGCCTTCTACGACTGCGGACACGTCGTCGCGTGTCTGAGCTGCGCGCGCAGGGTGGACAACTGCCCGGTGTGCAGGAGGAGGGTCCTCAGCGCCATGAAGCTTTACTTCGGCAACTAGGCGGGCTCGACGGTTTCGGATCGAACGCGCGGATGCGAGAAAGATTTATTGACCTTACGTGAAGTGCGGCAACGGGGCACCTTGGCCGTGATCTGGCCGGAGTTTGAACGGATACATGGGACGGGCTTTACATACGACACTCGGGCACAAACACACAGCGGTGCAAACAGGATTGGAAAGCAGGCAAAGTGGAACGCGGGCATCAAGAATGGCGTTACATACCCCTCAAACCAACATTCATCGATACACAGTAGCTTCTGAGAGAACGGGGCGGATTGGCGAAAGAATGGCCTGGTTTATTTTTCTTTCTACTTTCCTGTTTCTCATCATGCGAGCGTCTCTTTTTCGGTACGAAGCGAAGCCTGGGACGTTCTCTTTACAAATCTGGCTTTTTCGGTTCGGTATAGGCACTTCGGTCTGTTCGGTCTTCTTCATTCTCTTTCAACTCTTTCTCTCGGCTCCGGAGTAAATAGGCTTGTGTAGGCGATCCGGGAACATATCGGTTTTGCTTCAAACTCATGAGTAATTTGGTTCTTCTTCTTTTCGTTTGTGCTTCGCTTGCCTTTGACATGTCACCGTAGGCAACAGACTCGAATTACAAACTTTTTGCGAGATCGATGTTGAGTAATTGAAGGATGAGAACAATTTGACGTTGCTTTCCCACGACTTTCGTTATATCAAGACCTTTTCCGTCCATATCTGTCTTGCCCATTCAGTCTTTTTTTCCCCTCACTGTTTCATAGACAGGGTACCCGAATGGGACAGTTCACTGCTTGCGTACTCAGTCACCGCGGGTGCTGAAGCCGGCCGGGATCAAGCAACGTGCAGTGTGCACTCGTTTCCGCGCTCGGTCCTCAGGGCAAACGAACGAACCCACCCACCCGACGCGCAGCAATCTGCCGCCTGCCTGCCTGCCTGCCAACGTGGCTCCGGGCGTCCAACAACAAAAGGATTTCCAGTTAACCTTGCAAGGTGCATACAAGCAGGATGTATTGTCCACCTCCCCCCGCTTCTAATTAACCACTCTTTCCGGACCAGGGGAGCTTCGAGCTTCCTGTGTGTAAGACATCGCTTTTGGGTGTTCTGTTCTGTTCTGTTCTGACACATGCGGAGGGAGGGAGGGGGTGAGATGCAGCGGGGGGCGAATCAGAAGAAGGCGGATCGGATCGGCGCTATAGGCTGTGTGCTTTAGCCGCCGCCCAACAATAATGCACGCAACATGTATGTATGGTGGAGGTAGGTAGGTGACAAATCATCTGCGTACACGTGTTTGTTTGGGGGGGTGCGTCCACCGGCGGGCGGGCGGGCGGGCGGGCGTGCGGGCGTGAGATGCGGGTCGTGCCGCTTTTTGTCGGTACCTTTCCTTGTTGTCAATATCATTCTGTTTGCATTTAATGGAGCTGGATTCCTTTTCCCGGGGCTCTGCACGGAGTCATGTGCGAGGATTGTGGGCCTGTAGACAGACAGCTCTGTTGCTTGATCCGGCCAGAAGCTTGTGAATGATCGATGCAAAGTGCCGGGAGGTAGGATCACCCGCAATAAACTGGAAGGGGATTGGACAGAGATCTGGCCCTTCTTGGATTTCGTTAGAGCTGGCTGAATAGGGAAATAAGACAAGCCTGTTGATGACTACTGACAGCACGTCGCATCACACTAGGGTACAGAGGACCCATGGAACCTCGCGGAATACCCACGATCCATGGCGCCACCGTTGTCATTCAGGGGAATGCACTGATAGGGTCATGCGGAAGTCGAAATCACGGTACGGTATCCCTATAGCGGTGTGGTAGTACCATTACCATAATGATGGTATCGTATACTTTGTGGGATCTGCCATTTCCCAATGGCTATTTTTACGCAATAGCGGAATTTTATGTGGGAACACCTCATACATCGCTCGGCGGGATGTTAAAGGATCTCTATGCTTATTTATATAGCCCTAATATTAGGCATATACCATGCTTCCGGTGTTTAGCAAATATGGATAGTTAACTAGGACTCGTTTAGATTTTATACGATAGATACTTATAAACATACGAATAAAACTTCTAGCCTTAGATGCGGCCGATTTTACGGCCGACGCATGGTTATCGCAGAGGCCTCCGCTAATCTCCAATAGAAATAGAAGTCCAATATAATAGCCTAGTAAAGTATCGACTATTTCGAACCTTGGAAACGTGAAGCCTCTCTATATAAAGTTAGATCTAACGCGTGTTTATATCGAGAAAAAACCACAGCACGCTCGAGGAGTATTCGCGTGCGCTGGTTGGCGATTTTCTAAGCGATAAGGATGGGGAAAGTTTATATATCAACTGCGAACCCCATCGTTTCAACTAATAAGAGAAGGGAGCCATCACAGAGAGGAGGGTTTCTTTGGAAGAGCGTTGATTGTATGATCAAAAAAGCCGGCTGATTTGTTTGTAGATATTTACACAGGATTTGCAGAAGTCTCGCCGAAACGATCTTCAAAATAGTTTGGAAAAGAGAAAAAAGTGCAAAACGCCGCCATCCACCTTCCTCCCTACACTTGAGAGCTGAAAGAAAAAAAGATAATACAGGACGCCGCAGATAGGTATTTCTGGGGGTTGAAGTCGGTAGTAGTGGCAAGAAGTTGTACAGAGAGACGCCGTTGGGACGTTCCGGTGAGTTAAGAAAATAAACAACGCCGATTGGATCCCAGTTTCCCAACGCCTCGCATTCGTGTCGCTTTGTGGTATATCATTCAATCATCATCTTCCTCTTCCTCTTCCTCGTCGAGATCGCCCTCCTCCCAGAGGTCGGCAACCTCCTCCTGGTCGAGCGGGGCGCCGAGTCCGACGGCCAGCTGCACCTCCTCGCCATTCTCGTTCTTGACAGCGACGTAGGTCCAGCGCCACTTGGGCATGCTGGCGCGGCGCTCGTGGGGGCTCGTGGGCGAGCCGGCCATGTCCTTGATGACCTTGACCCTGCACTCGCGGATCTCGGCGCCGAGCACGTCCGTCTTGGTGCGCGTGGGCTCCTCGAAGGCCGAGTCGCGGCGGCGGAAGCCGCCCATCTTGGCGCGCATGGCATCGCCGTCGACGTCGCCGTTCTCGTCCTCCTCGGCGTCCTGCGCGTGCTGCTGCTCGGAGAAGCTGGTGCGGCGGACGGTGAGCAGGCCGTTGCCGGCGTCGGCGGCGGCGGCGTGGGCGTAGCTCGCGTTGGTCAGCTCGCGCACGGCGGCGACCCAGTACAGCGGCGAGTGGGCGTTGGCGGCGCGCAGCAGCCAGCCGGCGGCGTCGGGGGCCTTGACGCTCTTCTCGAAGGCGTTGAAGGGGTCCTTGAGCGCGCGGACGGAGGCCTTCTCGGCCGAGATGCTGCAGAAGCGCGTGTGGGCGCGCTTCGGCTTCTTGATCAGCAGCTCGCCGCCGAGAGAGCGCGTGAAGTTGCCCGTCGCGGGCGAGATGGAGGCGACGTCCTTGTAGTAGGCCGTCAGGCGCGTGTCGTCGTAGTCCTTGGTGCTGAGAGCCTCGGTGCGGAGGGTGGTGGTGGTGGGATGGCGGAGGTCGGTGAGGAGGTCACCGACGGCGAAGGTGTGGGTGGGCTGAGGCGCGGGTCAGTGGTTGCAATGGGAGGAGGGGAGGGTGGAGTCAGCTTACGTAGGGACGGGGGAGCAGTGCGCAGTGGGGAGCGGTAGCCTGCTGGTGGGCGGGCGCCGCGGAAGCCATGACACTCATCTTGCCGGTTGGTGGGGTTGGTTAAGATGGGGGAAAAGGTGGTGGAGGACGACTGTCCGGTGGTGGTGATGGTGGAATTGGTTGGTGGGGTTGGTTACAGGGCGCTGGGTCGATTCCTTGATGACAAGGAAACGATGGAGAGTGATTGATTGCTGGTTCAATGGCTGGGATCACACGATGCGATGATGAAAGAAAGGAAGCAGAGGGGCAAGCAGGCGGGCAGCAGCTATATAGGCGTCGCGAAGCGTTAAGGGCCGATTCTCGAGAGGGGTAGCTGCGGTAGCTCTCAGCTGTGCAGCACATTCCGGGGTGCGGTGCGCGATTAAGCAGCGGCGAGCAGGATCATGCCTGGATCAGGACATGCGAGGGCTGGCGAGGTAGGGGACCGGCGAGGGTGGCGTGGCATGGCACGTCGCGGGCAGTGTCGCAAAATGCGGGGAAGCTGGCTGCTCCAGACAAAGAAGGAAACGCGGGAAACCCCTTGGGGGCGGGCACGGGGATGCGCCCGGCCCAGCAGCAGAGCGGCAGCCAGCTGCAAACGGGCGCTGTCGCGTGACGCAATACGGCGCAGGCAAGGGATTGGCTGGATCGCGGCGGGCGCTGTGGGATGACGAATGGGGAGGAGCATGGCGGAGGCATGGCGCGGGTGGTGAGCTTGTGGTGTGATGGCGCCAGCCAGTCAGCGGCCAGTCAGCGGCCAGCCAGCGGCGCGATCGGCCTGCGGGGGTGGGGCCATCCACGAACCGTCAGGAGATCGCGAGACGACTCCAGACGCACGGCGCTGACCGCTGCTACGCCCATCCGAGCCTCAATTATTGCCTCAATGCCTCAATTGCCGCAGCGGCCACGAGACCAAATACCGCTCGAGCCTCGGCGTGATGCTTCGTGTGGAATGAGTCAAAGCTGGCCGAGCTGCCCGCCGCGAGCGTGGCCGCGAGCGTGGCCGCCGAGCTGCAAGCAGGCCGCACCAAGTCGACAGCTTCAAAGCCACCACCATTGCCGGCCATTGACCCACGCGAGAGCGATATATGCGCGAGAGCATGAAGAAGGTGGGTCTGCGTTTCGCTGTCACTGACGTGGAGCAGATGTCCGATCTCGCAGAGCCACAGAGCCGACTGGGCAGTGGAGCAGCTATACCAGCAAGGTAGCTACAGCTGCAATCCGGAGCTGCAGCTGCGACGCGGAGCAAACACCGGTCCTGCTCTCATCTCTCATCTCAAACACTGCTTCTCTGTTCGGCGCGGAAGCTGCTGCCGGACAAGGCGAAGCTGCGATGTGACGCAGGGGCAAGCTTGCATTGTCAAGCGAACAGAGGTGCGTCACGGTGTGACCGGACAGCATGCACTGCGACTTCGCACATGCGATTCCCCAACAGCTAGGAAGGTGTGTCTTTCGGTCGCCATCGGCTCATTCGTCGTCTCTGACCTGGGTGGACTAGGGCCGGCCAACCTTGGCGAGCTACGAGCTACCCCGACGATCGAGGAAAGAGCGAACGCGGACAGCTGAACACCACAATCCCATCTGTGATCAATTGTCGGTTCCGGTCTGACGGTCCCTCCGGCCTCCGGCTGATGCACGACTGCATCTCTGTGTCAGGGAACAATGTGGCGTTGGGGGAGGATAAGAATCTGGCAGGAACAGAAGCTCTGGGCGAGGCATGGAGATGCCACCCTATGGAATGCCGAAGAAACACTCGTGATGGAAGGGACGCTAGGGCCCCGGCTCCATTTCCGCGACCGACGCCCGACCCCACTTGGCAACTCTGCCCAATCCAAGCTTATGGCGTCATGCCTCTCCCCGCTGCTCTCTCCGTTCCTGGTGCCAACAACGACAAAGCTATCCGAAAATGCCTGTAGACAAACACATCCGTCTCAGTGATTGAGCCTTTCGGACGAATTGGACGAAGACGACCTGTACCTGCGCCGCCTGCCACTGCCTTCGTTGGAGCAACGCCCTCTCCTCATCCTTCTCCACCGCTACCCGCAAACGAGCTGCATCTGACACCGCCTACTCCCCCTCATCCCGGACCATCCCCGGCCACGGCGGCCCCACCTCACGACAAAACCCACCCATCGACCCGTCCATCTCCACCACCCTCGTCCCTCAACCCCCCTCTTTACCACCCCAAATCATCCTCATAGCCCACGACCGCGACTCCCATATCGCTCTGAGTTTCTCATAACACGTCTACTAACACCGATAGTAGCACCGAATAAACCCACCATATCCACTACCGAAAAAAAAAGACCAAGGCATTATCGCCATAAGCTTCCACTCACCACCATCTCCCTTCTCCCACATCGCCAATATCGCCGACCGCCCCAGTTCCGGCAACAACTTTACCTCCGCCCCGACACTCCACTCCGCCACTCCTCCTCCTCCTTCAACACGCACAACCATTCCCACGCCGCGCTGCCTGCCATAACCACCACCATCATTCCCTCCTAAACGACGACGAGAAGAAGAAGAAGAGTAGCGCGACGATGATGATGCAGTCGTGCCGTCCTTCCGTAGGCATGGGGGATGGGATTGGGATCGGGGGCCGGATGGACCCGTCCGGTGTTTGATGTCGTGGTGATGAAGCGGTGGGTGCTCTATGAATTGGAGAAAGAGGGTGGGAAGGGTTTAGAGTTGGTTTGGGCGAGCAGCGAGTATATTATGAAGTAGGTTTGCCCCATCACCATCAGATTTGGTCGGGAGGGGGTCGGCACTTCAAGATACACATACATCGGCGTTCGCGAGATTTGCATTCTTGACTACCCTACTCACGGGCCGAACAAGAGTCGGCATAAATAAACCTCGGCTTTGTTTTTACATCCCAGGCTTGGATATTCCCCCGGTCTGAAGAATTTCACATTTACCGTGACTGATGCTACATACAGCTGTGTCAACTAACCAACGGCCTATGCACCTTGTATCCGCGTCTAGCGGTTGATTTTTGCGTGCCTCTCGAACTCTTGTGGAAAGACACGTGGGACAGGGGGAGACCCTTGATACACAGCGATCCGATCCGATCCGGAACCCAGACCTGTCTCCAGTAAACGTTCTGGGTAGTTGGATACTTGGTCTGAGCCGTGTACGACGCGTCAGCTGTGAAGATAGATACCTGCATGGAGAAAAGAGAAAGGAAAAAAAAAAAACACCCCATCTGCCATTGCGTCACAGGCAGGAACTGTTGAGCGTGTAGAGGCCAGCTGGTAGGTAGGTGAGTGAGTAGGCATGTGTGCTGGCTGGGCTGAGGTCGCTGGGCAGATAGATGGATGGATGGATGGGCAGAGGGCTAGCGAGGTGAGCGGGTGTCGATTGTACGTACGTACGTACATACATACATACTTAACAACACGAGGTATATCGCGGAATTTGATTGTGCGCCTAAAGGACGGACGGGAGACGGAGTGAGTCATACGGCACGGTAGAGCTGAATCAGTCTATGGGGTTCGGTCTAACCCACGGATGGCGAGGCAGGTTTGCATCGGTGGATATGTACAAGAGGAAAAGACAAGAGAATGCCACGAAAGAAAGAAAGAAATGGACAAAATTTGACCTGGAATCGAGCGGGCCTTCTACAAAGGGTAGCCGAAGCAAATATTTTGACACAAACATAAGTTTCAAGACTGCATACATGTATCCGGACATGTGATTCGACTACCCGTAAGTAAGGTGTAATATTCGTATGGACTCGATTCTTTTACAAGTCAAGATAATAAAAGATGCACATGCGAGGTAGGGACTTTCAGTTATAAACGGGGTATATTCGACTATGTTATATATTTAAGCTTTTGGTCTCGCTATACTAAGCGTGCGTAACAGCGTATCTCGTAGATGGCTTGCGTCGCCTCATTACAAGTAGTGATATGAACTAGGAAAGGAAAGAACAGGAACACCGTGGCAACACTCGACTCGTCTCCAACATCCTGAGGATTGGAAAGAGCAACAAACACCGAGTCAGTCCGACTCCACCTATGCCTTCTCCGCCATGTTGACGGTCTTCTTGCTGGCGGCCAGGTCCGCCGCGGCGTGCAGCGACATCTTGCGGCCGTCGGCGACGTCGTCGACGTCCTGGAACGAGATCTGCGGGCGGAAGCCCTGGCTCTGCCACGCCTTGTTGACAGTCTGGTACAGCTCGTCGACCTGCTCGAGCGACAGGCCCTTGGTCTCGTAGATGAGGAACCACACGAAGGCGATGCAGACGAAGCAGAAGCTGCCCCAGACGAAGAAGACCTTGCTCTGGAGGTTGGCGTGCTCCTCGTCGACCATGTACGGGGTCGCGTACGCGATGGCCCAGTTGAGGAGCCAGTTGGACGCCGTGGTCATGGACAAGCACTTGGCGCGGACCTTGAGCGGGAACAGCTCGCCGGTGACGACCCATGCGACGGGACCCCAGGACGAGGCGAAGAAGAAGATGTAGATGCAGACGAAGGCGATGGCAGCACGCTGCGCAGCCAAGTCCGAGGTGCCGGCCACAGTACCGGTAATGGCAACAATGTATTGGCAGACGCACATGCCGATGGCGCCCATGAGCAGCAGGTTGCGGCGACCCATCTTCTCGACGAGGTAGAGACCGGGGAAGGTGGAGACGACGTTGACCGAGTTGGTGATGACGGAGATGACGAAGGGGTTCTGGAAACCGGCGTTCTGGAAGTACTGGGTACCGTAGTAGAACTGGGGAGGGGGTTAGCCAATGGAAACTCGGTCCGTGATTGTGGGGTAGCCCTTACGATGAAGTTGACACCGGTAAGCTGCTGCAGAGCCTGGAGGAAGCAACCGGTCATGAGACGCTTGCCAAGAGTGCCCTTGAAGCACTCGAGGTAGCTGGCAGTGCCGACGCTCATTTCGTAGTGGTGGTTGGCGACGATCTCAGCAAGCTCCTCGACAACGGCCGGGTGGTCCTGAGGAAGGCGGCGCAGCTGGGCAAGCGAGGCGGTGGCTTGCTCGTGCTTGTCCTGCTTGACGAGGAAGCGAGGGGTTTCGGGGAGGAAGATGAGACTAGACGATATTAGCGCCATGGCGAACCGTCGGAAGTTTTCGACTTACCCAATGAAGAGGATCAGAGCCCAGGCGAACTGGATGGCGATCGGGATGCGGTATGAGCCAGTGTCCATGCGGTGCTTGGTACTGTTGTTGACGATGGCAGCAAGGAAGAGGCCAATGGTGATGGCGAGCTGGTAAGCACCGACAACGGTACCACGAATCCACTTGGGGGAGGTCTCGGACTGGTACATGGGAACTGCGGGGTATGTGAGCACTTGGAAGCGGGGGAGGCATCTCGAAGGAACCTACTCATGGCAGAGATGAGACCGACACCGAAACCGGCGAAGAAACGGCCGGCAATGAACATGGGCTGCGCAGTGGCGGCAGTCTGGAGAATGACTCCCAGGTTGAAGACGACCATGGCGGAGAACATGATACCATAGCGACGACCGAGGATGTCGGAGACGGGAGAAGCAGTGAGAGCGCCGAAGAAGGTACCGGCGGACAGGATGGAGACGATCAGAGACTCTTGCGAGGCAGTGATGGCCGGGGGCGAGACGGTCGAGAACTCTTCCTTGAAGTAGTCCATGGCCAGGATACCAGAGATGGTACCGGTGTCATAGCCGTAGAGGACACCACCGAAGGCCACGAACAGGCCAATGAGAATGGCGGGCCTGTGACAGGGGTCAGTGATGGCATGGTGTTGAGAGGCAGCGTGTGGGCGTACCATGCGGCGCCGGCGACGTCGTCGGGCTTCTTGAGAGCGAAACCCATGGCTGGCGGTAGGTTTTCTGGGGCTCCTCAAAGATTGGTGTGGGTGATGATCGGCGAGGGAGACTGGAGGGCGTGGGGAAGGGAAATGGCAGACAGCCGGGGAAGTGGGCTTTTATGAATGGCGACCCGTGAGAGTGGAGACGAAGCAGCTGGAGCAGAGGCGCTTGGCGTTGAATTGCGCGGCGGCGCCATTGAGGTCAGCAAAAGCCGCAATGGCCGTAAGGCGATGCGGCAAGGACATGGGCCCATGCGGACCTTGTGACGACGCGGGGACTTTGCGAAAGCGGTTCGGAGGGCGCGCTGCGGAGGCCTGTGCTCCTTAGCGCATCGCTGCTAGAGCAATGCCTCCAGGCCCTCGGTCTGCTTGGAGGCTCGGCGGGTGGCTTGGCAGACGGGTCGAGGAGGCGGGCGGCGCGCGTGGGCAGAGCGTGGGCAGAGCGTGGCAACTGCAGGCACGAGAGAGCGGGCGACAGACAGGCACGGCGTGCCAAGGTGGCTGAGACGGGTGGTGAGAAGGCAAGTTCCTTCGGCACCACGCGCATACTGATGGCATGACAGGTGGTGTCGGGCAGCGCGAGGGATGCTGGGCTAGGCCGAGCATCGGCAGAGGAGGATTGATGGGGCCATGGGCCTCCGCAAAGGTGGGCAGCCCACGCCGGCGAAGTGGGTTCGTGGAGTCCTGGGGCCTCCGCCTGGGGAGTGGGCGCACTGTTTGCGCATGCTGGCCGACAATGAGCCGTGCCGGCAGACAACGCTGCAGGCTGGGATAGGCAAGGTGAGGGCGCGTATGGTCAGGCAGTTGGGCCGCCAGCGAGTCGGACAGGCGGACAGGCCGGGGGCAGGTGGCCGTGGTTGGCTTGAGGGTGCCTGGAAACGAGTAGCTAGGGGAGCGTTAGTCCCAAGGCAGTTCGTTCAGCCGACACAAGCCTCCGCTCCGCCAACGCCCAGACACAGTTTCCCCGAGAGCACGGAGGGCTGGAGCAGCTGGGGCAGCTCTTTTGCCGCCCGCGCAGTCAGCCGACGCTGCGCCCCCCGGCGCCGGGATTCTGGAAGGCTTCTGGAAGCGGCGTCAGTGGCGGCGGATGGCGCGATTGGTGCGGCGTTCCGGTGCGGCTCTGCTACCCAGCCCTGCGACGGCGACGACGAGGTGCCGGGTGCAGGTGCCGGCGCGCAGCGCGGTGTGACGGGTGTCGCGACGGGCGGAGAGAGGGATCTGGGGAGGATCTTGCTCCACTGTATTCTGGGCGGAGAGTGCCGTGGAGTGTGGGCCCGGGCTGGGGTCTGGAGCTGGATGCTGGAGGCGAGGATGGGGAGAGGTGGAGGTGCGGGTGCAGAAGCATGCCATCTCCGAGCTCCGAAACAGCGGCGCCGGCCGTGGTTGGCCGAATGTCGGCATCTTGCCCCGGCGACCGCATGCCCACACAGATTGCCTCCAGATTGCAGCCTGGACTCGTCGAGTCCCCCCGTGGGGAGGGTGGGTTCACTCGCTTCCGGCGCTGTGCCTATCGCGACCTCACCCGTCGCGCGCGCAGCCCGCCTCGTCCTCACCCGCGTCTGCCCCTATCGCGGATCCCCAGTGTCGGCCGCGACAGAGAAGAGAAAATTTTTTCTCTGCGCCCGTCGGCTTACGGCAATAGCGCGACGTCGCAAGCACGGGGCCCCGGTGGCGCAGGCCGGGGTGTCGGGGAGGTGAGCACAGACAGGGCAAGGGCAGGCCTGACTCGAATGCCGAACATGGAACCGCCGGCAACCCGTGAGGTCCTTCCAGCTTCGTGGCACGCGACACGCAGGTCCTCTGTCCTTCCTCAACACCCTTTCCCATACGTGCTGCCCAGACGCTGAGTTTGTTTCAGACTGCCGCATGCCTTATCGCTGCCTCGTCCCCTGTCGCGTCGACCGCCCAGACACGCCTTCGGTCCAATCACAACCACTCCTGCTGTCCGTTTCTGTCTTTTCCGTGGCCGTTGCGTAGGCTTTCGTTCCAAAACACAAGCGGCATCTCCTCTGCGCACATGTGGTCCGCACAGACAAGCTTTTGCGGGAGAGCACCGTGGCTGCAGCATGCATGACTTGCAGCCAGCCGCAACGGTGCGCCGTCGACTTGGGTAGGTCGATCTTCCGCAGCCTCCTCCTCCCTCTCGTGGCCATTCGTCCGGGGAGGAGGCGTTGGATGGCTGTGGAGTCGACTTGGCACCAGACACCATTTATCCGCCCCCGGGTCATTTTTGCCCGAACCAACTCCTTCCAGAAGCCTTCACCATGTTTCCTGGGGCCAGAAACCGCTGGGACCGCTGGAACCGAGATTCCGGCTTCTTGCCGTATTCCGCAATCCACCTCGGTAAGCTTGCCCCCGCGAGGTCCAATCAAGTCTCGGCATGAAGTCTATCGTGGGACTCCGAAGCCAGCTGGATAAATACCCGCCCAGCTGTCCTGGCTTTTCCAGACACTTCGCGACCCCCAGCTCCAACGACCCCCAGCTCCCCCGGATGTTTGCCTGGCGAATGGCTTCCTTCCCTCCTCGGTTTTGGCTAGATGGCGCCTTGCCCCGACGGATCCTGCATCCTGGAACATGATCCAAGCCGTGATGGCGGCGAAGGCATCCCGGAAACTCGCTCAGTCCCTGGATCCCATTGTTTCATTACCCAAGGGCGCTCTGTGGTCATGTGTCGTCAGTCTCAAGGCATAGTCGCGTGCTCTTCCCGGTCCCACTGAGTACTCGTTAGACCGCCCTAGCATCGCTGGACCTTCGTGGATACCCTTTGCATGCTTGCTGAGTGCGCTCGGAAGACGAGGAGACCTACGACATCAAGGAAAAGCTGGTGGCTGTGGCCTGTCGGAAACACCGAGTACGCGGGAAGAACTGCTGGAAGATGGGGAAGACGGATGACGGCAATTCTCTGACCGACCGGCCGTTCCGTTGTTGATAAAGGGTTCCTGTGCAAAAAAATTTCGCCAGACCCTTCGACCACACGCATCGCCCGAGTCTTCGAGATCAGTACGCATGACTGGCCGCTTCCAAGAAGAGATGGACATCTCTCAGCATCAACCACAACTACTTGTCATTAACCGAATCGGGAACGTCACCAGATCTACGAGCAGAACCATGTAAGATGGCGCTGCCCAAGAAGGGTTGCACGTTTCGGTACCAGACTTTCGCAGTGCGCACAGGATAGCCGCTCGATCGAAACCTGTTCAGGTAGCTGAGTCATATGCGTGGACGTCGGTGTAAAGTGACTTGTCACGTCCTATCGCATCAAAGAGCTAAATTGCATGGCCCTAACGAGCTTTTTGGTGCGTGTTTAGCTCAGCATTGCTGCACGACTGATACGAGTGAAGATCTCAGAGTGGTGTCTCGTAGAATTAGATGCAAGATCATACGCGCGGTTCTCGCAATGGCAGCGCCGCCTCTGTAATGGTGAGCCCCGCTTTGATGCGTCTCTCCGCCCACCAAGACTTCGATGCATTACTGGAAGAGGTGAGTATGTAGGACAAGCGTGCCACCATCCATCGTCTTAAGCACGTGGAGCCCGTCTGATGGTGGAAAATCAAGCCGAACACAGGCAAACAAGCCAATAATCAGCATCCAGGTCTATAAAAGACTAGTAGATAGCATGAATACAATCTCTATGCGATCATTTCAACTCTAATTTGGTGCTCACCGTCTCCCTTTACACGTTAACCCTGCGGTGCGAAGCAAATGGGAAACGGGACAATAGCATGACCAGCGGCAATGAAGTACTACTCCTACTACTCTCTCCCCCACCACCTAATAGCTCACCCTCCCCCCGCCGTTCGCCCCGATCAACCCGCCCGTCGTCCACCCCGACTCGGGCAAGCACAGCATGGCGACGATCCCCGCCACCTCGTCCGGATACCCCGGGCGGCCGCCGAGGGCGTCGGCAAAGTACTTCATGCGGTCCGAGTCGTGGTCGCGGACGGCGCTCAGCGGGGCGGTGGGGAACCACGACTTGAGCACGTCGGCGAGCACCTCGACGGGTATGTCCTGGTACATGTCGGTCATGGTGGGGCCGATGTTGACGGCGTTGACGGTGGCGCGCTCGGCGAGCTCCGTGGCCCAGACGCGCGTCATGGCCTCGACGGCGCCCTTGGTGCCGCCGTAGATGCTGTAGCCGGCCATGCCCTGTGTGGGTGGGAAGGGGAAAAGAATCAGCAATCTCATCAGTTTTGAAAAAAAACTCCTCCCCTTTCTCTCTTTCATCTAACCCAAACAAACCAGGGGAGGAGGGAGGGACGGAGGAAGGAAAGAAAGAAGTCAGGGCGCAAGTCCGACACCACAACTCACATTACTGTTCACCACACTGCTCATGTTCACAATCCTCCCGCTCCGATCCCACGGCAGATACGGCACCACCGCCTGCGTCAGCATCGCCGTCCCCAGCACATTGATCTTGTACACGCGCCAAAACTCCTCGGGCCTGATATCCCCCAGATACGCCTTCGCCTGCACCGCCGCATTGTTCACCAACACATCGATCCGCATCTCCCCTTCCTTACCATCCCCCTCCCCCTCTCCACCATTCATCTCCCCCCACACCCCCCTCGCCGCCTCCACAATCTCCCCCGGCCCCCCTTCCTCCCCCACATCCGCCCGCACCGCCGCGGCGACGACGCCGTGCCGGGCGCGCAGCTTCGCCGCCAGATCGGCCGCGAGTTTCGCGGACGCTTCCGTCGCGTGGTTGAGGACGAGCGAGCAGCCGCGGGCGGCGAGGAGCCGCGCGACGGCGGCGCCGATGCCGCGCGACGCGCCGGTTATGATGGCGAGTTTGTTTTCGAGGGGGCGGGGGGACTTTGTGGTCGTGGTGGTGGGGGCTGGGGTAGAGGTGGTGGGGGCGGGGGTTGGGGTTGAGGAGGAGGAGGCCATGGTGTTGGTGGGGTGGGTTGGTGGGGTGGGTGGATGGGTGGATGGTCGTTTTTTGTTTTGTTTGGGTATACGTCTCGGGGTTGATGGTGGTGGTGGTGGCGGTGCTGGTGTGTTGGGCGGTCGTCTTCTGTCTGATCTTGGTCGCGGGCGCGTGTCTAGTGATGGCGACGGGTGTTGACGGCGTTGTCCCTTGTTCCCGTTGTGTGTTTCCTTTTCGGTTCGAGTTTCAATTGGCGGATAGGTTGGTGACGGGGTGACGGTTATGTAGGCGGCCGGGGACGGCGGCAGAAGTGACGGGCCTAAATATATTTTCCCATGATCCCACTGCACCGAAAAATTTGCCGACAATCAGCGCGGCCTCGCAGCCCTCTTCCGTTCATCGGAAGAGCCCCGAGAAAAGCAGAGCAAGTCATACGTCGTCTCAATCGTCCGTCTCGGACGTTGCATCCTGCTTCAAGTTAGTGAATGAGCCGATGATCTACGCAGAAACGTCGCGGCCCGTGCTGCCCGCAGCCGACGTCAATCGATAACCGTTCCTCTTCTTCCCTTCGCCCTCGTGCTCTGCCGAGTAGTTCAGCTGCGGCTCAGGAAATTTCCATGATGCTGATAGCGGCGTGGAAGTGGCTCCGCGTCGTCGCACTCGTCAGGGAGGATCGGATGTGCTGTTCTCGACGTGGTGGAGGAGGGAGGGGATGGGGTGGGGGCCATGATTTAAAGTGGGTACATCTGGCTCGACCGTTGAGAGTAACTGAACGTGGAAAGTGCCTTAGGATTAAGAGATACCTTCATCAGACGGCTCGCTGAAGAGACTATTAAAGTCCAATCTGCCATTGACTCCACCATCTCTCAGCATCTCGGCATCCGCCTGCCCTCCATCGCCGTTGGAATCCCCGAAGAGGTAGTCCGCCATCAAAGTTAACCCCTCCCCCACTGCCCTTTCTCTCTGGTTCAACCAAGAACGAAGAAGGATCGGCAGCTAGACGAAGAGCCTGGAACATAGCAAGAGCCGCAACCCAAAAGCAGCGACCATGGTCTCTTCCAGTAATAACAATAATAACTAGAACTGAAATCAAGGCAAAGGGGCGGCGGCCTCGAACAAGAAGGCGGTAGAGGAGGATGAGAGGAGGTTGGAGGTCGGAGAGGGGCCGGAAGATTCGGGTATATCTATGGACGTCGTCTTCGAGGGAGCTTGTGATTGGTTGCGCGCAGTCTGGACGCGGAGGGAGAGAGAGAGAGCAGATCACAGGAAGTTTTTACGGGTTGGGTCGAGCAGACTTATTAAGATTAGAAAGGCCACAACATCACTGAGCATATTCTCTCTTTCCTCAATATTGGCTGTTTCTCCATTCCTCCCCCCC
>NW_017971583.1:0-55987 GCF_001883845.1 Diplodia corticola
GGGGCGAATAAAACAAAAAAGGGAGAAATGAAAATGGAAGCAAGTCGACTCCCGACCAATGTTGTCCCAGTGAAAAGATACTTTGCGCCGAGCCCAAGGTCGAAAAAGAGTCCCGCAATATGCCCCCGGTGTTTGCTCCCCTTTTTGTCAGCCCCGAAACCATGCGCCTGTGTCTATACCGTGAAATCCCCAATTGCAGGTGCTAGCTTTCCCAAAGCTTCCAATAACGACCGACAGTGACAAGCCAAACCAAATCCAAAATCAACATGAAGAACCGTAAAGCCGAGAACTACCTAATAAACAAGAACTGAGGAAACCGCCAAGAGAAAACAAGCCTCAACATCACCAACCACAGTTGATGAGAACGAGTATGGGCCTGAAAGTGAGTAGGAATGAAAATACTAACCGCCGTAACGCGGAGGTCTTCTACTATCCAAAAAAAAAAAGGGTTCGTGAATTGTAATTGAGCCACTCGGACCAAAAAGTGCGCCTAAGCCAAATTGCTCCGGGTGTGCCTGCGCCTCCAGAGCGCTGGAGTCGTGGTGTGAGTGTTGTGGGGTATCATTCGTGGTCGTAACGGTCGTGAATCGGAACGAGGCTTGTCATTCATGGCCCTCGTCCCGCTCTCATCCGATGTTGCAAACGCCGGCCAAAAGACGTGCGAAGACGACGCATAATGTCAATCGTAATGGCGCTTGCAGTATAAACATCCAGCTGTACTGGACGTCGCTCAGAGCAGAGTTGTGTGACTCCGGCCGAATGCGGGCTTGGACTTCTTGGTAGGGCTCTCAAGCTGCGGCTGGCGAGCACCGATCTTCTGGAAGCCCTGGAGGATGTCAAAGCCCAAGCCGGGCTCTTCGCCGTCATCATCGCAAAGGTCGATACCAAAGAGGTCGTCGGCCTTGGATGCGCCAGGAGTCTTGAGAGGGCTGGGAGCTGCCGACGTCCTTCCAGCGAAGAAGTCAGACAGACTCTTTTTGTGCGACGGCGGCCTGAGCCATTGCTTCGATGACTCGGGCGTCGCGATGTTGGCGCGCGAGCCCGTAATGTCAGCAAGGATGCTGGAAGAGGTCATGGCACGAGCGCTTGAAGGTCGCTTGATGGAACGCTTCTCAGGCGAACCGCGAGAAGACCGGGATTGCTGCAGCGGGCTGTCATTGAACACGTCAAAGTTGTCGTTGAAGTGGTCTTCCAGGAGGTTGAAGTTATCCTCATCAGGCAAGTGGAAAGCGGGGCTCCAGGGGTTCACATCAGCAAGCAAACCGAGCGTCTTGTCCGGAGACCCAACCATCTCACGGACGCGGTCGCGGTGGTTACGAAGGTTGGTGTTTGGGGAGATGGATGCAGGAGGCCTAGCAGGCTTCTTGAAGACAATGGCAGGTGTGAGTGGTGTCGCCAGCTCGACCGTGTTCTTGTCGAAGAGACGGAAAGGCGACGATGACGGGTACACGTTGCCAGGCTGCTTGAGGAGAGGACGGCTCTTCGTGGGACTGTCGTACGATGACCCACGCATCCGCGCGATTTCTTCTTCGGCGCGACCACGCTTGTGCGCTGGCCGGTCAAGATCCGCTTCTGAAGTGGGAATGGCTCCAAGGGCGTGGTGACCTTTGACAGCCGATGACTCGATGGACGAGTAGTACCCGCTGTCGCCCAGAGTGGAGAACTTCCGCTTCCGACCGCCGGAACGGCTCGTGGACGACAAGCGTGGCGCACGGGGAGGGGTCCCCTCGTGCTGCGACTGAGACATGGCTGGCGGGGGCGAAGAGTGGATCTCAGCCGGGGGCGGCGGTGAAGAACGCAGGGCGTGCGACTTCTCATTTTCATTGCCAGCGTCCTGTCCGTCGTGAATCGCCGGATCCGAGGCAGGGATGGTCGCGTCAGATGACAGCTCAGTCTCATCGGGGAATTTGCTCGAGTCGATGCTCTCGCCAATGGGAGTGGATTGGAGCGGGAACGCCGACACTGCTGGTTGCCTTGACGACGGTGCTGTTGACGGTCTCAGGATATCGCCGTGATAAGACTGCAGGAAGCTGGGGTCTCCCGGGTTGGTCATGCGGCGGGGTTTCTCCTTCATGAACTGGCGCTCGAGGCCGGGTTCGATTGCCCAATAGTTGCCCTTGCCAGGGTCGTCCTTGGGACGTTCCTGTTTGATGAAGGCTTTGTTGAGGCTGAGGTTATGCCGGATGCTGTTCTGCCACCCCGTCTCACCGGCACGGTAATAACTGAATGTCTCAGAGATCCACTTGTAGATCTGTGCGAGAGTGAGTCGCCTCTGTGGCGCGCGCAGGATTGCCATGCCAATGAGGGTGGCATAGCTGTACGCCGGCTTGGTGCCATCGTCCTCAATGGGCGGCATCTCAGCAGGTGCGGGGAGAGGCTTCGGGTCATCGTCCTGAGGCTTCGTCGGCTTCTTCGCATTGCGGTCGCGCAGCGGCGCAGCATCCATGAGCTGGTGCTTTGCTGGGTTCTTCTGGTAGATGGGATCCGAGAATTGGGGGAAGTTGTTGGCGTATACGGGGGCGTAGTCGTTCTCCTTGTCCGTGGCGCCGGCAGAGTGGAAGGTGGTGAAGAGGGCGTTCTGCGATTTTCGCGCGCGGAGGTCCGGTTGAGAGGCCTTCCTCTTCAGAGGCGAGTCGGTGGTGAAGTCGTTGTGACGGGGAGGAGGGATGGAGATGGAGTTGATATTGCTCTCAGCGAGAGCGTGCGGGGCCGGCGAGCTAGACTCCTGCCCCCGCGGCTTGCGCGGCGAGTGTGCGCTCCCCTCGGAGTGGGAGGGGTTGAGGAGGGTGTGGTGACTCGACGACACATCGGTTACGGGACCGAGGGCGGACAGCAGCGCAGCTTCGGCTTCGGCGACTTCATGGTGGTCGAACGAGGTGACGGGATCCTGGAAAATCTGGAGCGGCGCCTGCTGGCGACGCGTCGCAGCCATGGTGGGCGAGCGGGAGGGCGACAAGTCGGTCGTGGCCAGCTCAGCAGAGCAGATGACGCGTGCGGACGCGAGAAAAATCGGGAGCCGGTGCGTGGTGGTGGGGATGGGCGCGGCTGGGTGCGGTGGGTGGAGCGTCTGATTGCGGTGCGGGTAGCGGCGGGAGAGCGGCGGGAGAGCGGGGTTTCAAGTGGAGATATCTGGTTGCGCGGCGGGCGAGGTCGAAGGGCTTTCTTGGAGGCAGTGGCGCGGCGATCTGGGCGTCGTGCGGCGGTGGTGAGCACGGTGAATTCTTCAGAGAAGAAAGGGAGCGGCGTCTCAGTCGCTGCGCGGCTGCTGGAGATCTCGCTTGGGGGACGGCGCCAAGACGCTCGGGCGGGCGATGAATGAGCTCAGCGTGCGGTCAAGAAGCTCGGCGCAAGCTCGGCGGCAGCGCGGGTGCAAGGGATGCGGCGGGCGCGAGGGTGACTGCAATGCGCAAACGAGGAAATTGGAGTAGTGCAGTCGGCGAAGAGCGCACGGCAAAGTGAGGGGACGGATGGTGGGTGACTTCAGCGCGGCGGGCGTCGACTCTTAGGGCGTCGCAGCGCCCTGATAACCTTGCCCGCTGCGACGGCGGCAGGGTGGCCCAAGCCCAACCGTGTCCCCACTTGCTCTCGCCCGCATGGGTTCTGCCAGTTGTCCGCCATCAACGAGGCACTAGCGCGCCATTGGCTAGCGTATGACGCGCTGCAAGGGCGGCATGCCCGTCAGGCCACAGGCCGACTTACAGGCACCCTCGTAATAGCACACCAAGCGTCAACCCAAGGCTAACCCCATCGACGATTATTGGCGCCCCGTCGCGATGGCGCGAAAGCAGCGCGAAGATTGCGCGTGGGCGCCGCAGCGCGAGCGGCTAACACATGGATGATGAAACCGCCATGGCTCTCCCCCGCATCGGTCGCCGCTCCGTCTCACGCTGCGCCAGTCAAGCACCCCCCGTCCGCCGACCTACGCCGTACAGATGTGCCGGCGCGTCGCGTCCGCGCGGCGGGCAGCTATCAAACTCTCGCGCATCCGTGGAGCCGCCGCAGATCCGCTCGACTCGACAGCTGATCTCGACATGGCCACGGGAGCGCCTCGAAGCATGCACGCGCGCCGTTGGCAGTGCCAGCGTGCCCGTGCGATTGTCACGATAGGCAGAAAAAATCGAGGAAAAAGCGTTCGCGCCGCCCGGATCTGCGCGTTTGCTGACCGTCAGCCTTGCCAACACCGGCCAGACCCTACCGGCTGCCTCCGAACTGGGGCTGAGCAGCCAACCTCGCTGCCCGAACGGGCAACCGTGCTCAGTCATGAGGACTGCACGAGGAAGCTGTGGATTGGCAGTGCGAGTCAGCCGTTGGAGGTGCTGTGCCGCGTGAGGTGTGCCAAGGGGATCCGGCCATTGACGAGCGGGTGAGACTGTTGCAAGAGAGCGTGCTCGCCCGCACGCGCAAACATGGGTGCCGCTTCCCACGGCGGTTCCGCTTTTTTCCTGGACGCTTGATCCTCCCCTCTTCCCGGTTGGGAAGCCGCCGGTCGAGCCTTATTATCCGCGCCAGCGGAGTGCCGGGGTCTTCAGCTGGAACTGTGCGGCACAGTCGTTAGTGTTCCGGTCTTCACTACTGACAGTGGCAGTGCGAACAGCTCGACGGCAGAATCCCAGCAGCCACCTGGAGGCTGGAGCCACGAGCGATTCGCGCAAGGGCTCTCCGCGTCGCCCGGCGCAGGCCGTCCGTCTGTGTCCGTGATCTCCAGCACGGCCCCCTCACCGCCAGACATCACAGTTGGCATGCCATGTGGCCACACGCTCTGGACGGTCACCAGGTACCGTGGACCTCAATCGGATGAGGGCAGGCGGCTTGTCAGAGAACTGCCGAAACTCGGTCCGCCGTATGGTGCTGGAGCTTAACCAGTTCTCTGGAAATCTCTCAACACCACCACTTTCCTAGCAAGAACGAGCCGCTTCATGGTCGCTCAGCTGAGGCCAATACAGCTGAACGAAGAACACCGACCGGGCGCTTATTTCTGCGGT
Source organism: Diplodia corticola (assembly GCF_001883845.1). Taxonomy (NCBI): domain Eukaryota; kingdom Fungi; phylum Ascomycota; class Dothideomycetes; order Botryosphaeriales; family Botryosphaeriaceae; genus Diplodia; species Diplodia corticola. The sequence continues at coordinate 4,983 of NW_017971583.1, forward strand.
TCCGTCCCACATGTTCGTGCGCGATTGCCCGCTTCGCAACCGCCCCCATGTTGCGAGCTGACGTTGCAGGTTCATGGCTTCCTCGAGGGGTTGTGTGCCAAATTTGTCTATAGCCACATTCGCACGACCCCCCTTAAACACGCCGCCACCGCAAAGCTTGAATGCCAATAGACGCGGGCGCACACTGTCATTCTCAAGCGAAGCTGAACGCCGTTGACGCAGCTGCATGGTCCGGACTGGCGCCACACAGTCCCTGCACACAAGAGCGACGTGCAGAAGCGCCGCGGGCCACTGCAGCGGTCAATGCAGCCGACGCGAATCAATCGCATCTCACGCGTCGCGAGACGGCACTTCCGCTCTACGCGGCAAAAGCACTCATGGCCTGCCTGATCTGCGGTTGACATCATTCGCAACAATGCTTCACCGTTCCTCGGCTTCCAGATACGCCCAACTCTAATTCTCCAATCCCCCGCGGCTAAACGGTGCATACGAACTCTCCGTCCTCTGTACAGTCAATGCGCCTTCCTTCTAGAACACCTCCTATTTGCACCATGATCCCTATAAGACGAATCCCGATGCCTGCACCCAGACCTCCGACCATTTCGGCCAGATCCTTCTCTCTGATCGCGATCGCGAGAATCCTCACCGAGGCACGCCGCGTCTTCGGCCGTCCATGCGCTGGCACTCGGCTTCTTTCCCGCTTCACCTCATCAAACCGTGAGAGCCACACGCCGTCGGGCGTACCTGCAAATCCGAAATCACCCGCGCAAGCGCCGTGACTCTTCTCTCGCTGACCAACAGATGAATTGCCACGTCTACGATACGACGCCGACAAAACGTCTGGTCAAAAATCAATCGCCATGGATTGATCGATCAAACCTATAGCGAGTCATCTGTAGCGCCGCTAGATGGCGATAAGGAAATAAGAATCGGATCCAGGCTCTCAGCGCCACCGAGCTCCGCCACAAATGTGCCACTTCAGCTCCACCCAAAAGCCCAGCTGAACTATGGCAAAGCATCGGGAGCTGTACCGGTACCTGGCGAGACGGTTTCACCGCGCACGGACATACTGCTGCACCGCTTATTAGGTAGCGTCCCAGGTTTCCCTTGGGCTTCTTGTCTTCCCCATAAGTCCAAACAGTGAGTTGCAGCAAACTTGTATGTGAGGTCTGGAAATTTATATTTGCATCCAGGCATGGATTCGACGACCCACGTGAATGCGGTGCAAAATTTGGGAGCTCAATCCCCTTGCAACCCGCTGTGCCATGAACGAGGGTGTTTCGCCGCGTCCGGCACATCAACCAATAGGTTGAGAGCATCGGGTACCTAGTCAGCCTCACTCCCCAACTACGTATCGCAACCCAATCAACAGGAACGGAACCGCCCTCTGTACGCCCTTGGGCTGCTCATGAAGGCCTCCGTCTGAGGTCCCTGCTCAATGACTTTGGTCATCAAGCCAGGTTGATCCGTCGCAGCATCCCTCCGGCAGCAATGGATCGACGTGTATCTTCTCCGCCGTACTGTTACGTTTACTACAATACAGGGACTCCATGCTTGTCTCGCCCTCGTCTTTCCTATTCGTCTTTCCTATTCGGTTCACTGAGGGACATAAGGATGTAGAGAACTCCTTTCGCTGTTCTCTTATCAAATCATTGGCCGAGTCGAACGATGTCGTTACTCGTCCCATTGCTCCAATACATGCTCACTTGTCTTCGAAGTCGGCTTATACACAGCACCACCTTTCATGACGCCGTTACTTCTCTACTTCACCCAGGAACAACGAGACCAGATCGAAAAGGCAAAAGGCCAGAAAAAAAAAGAAAAGAAAAAAAAAAGCGGCGGTGAAGCCCGCCAGGCTCCCGTCGGTCGAGGCAAGCCGGTCGACCACATGAGCAAGGCACACCAATCAAACCTGCAGGAGGAAAAGAAGAAGAATAAAGCCGCCGAAAAAAAATCCCCTTTTCCTACCCCAGCAATCTCGATCGATGAAGCCTTTTCGCCCTACGATGCGATGCGATGCGACGCGATGCGATGCGATGCGATGCAAATGCAAATGCAAAAACCTCCCTCATCCAATGATTATTTCCCCGACCGTTTATATGTTCCCCGTTCAGGGTCTGGCCTGGCCTGGACTGGACTGACTCCATCGCAGGTGGGGGTGACAGGACCCTGTGGCTTTTTCTCGTTCCCCCCCCCCCATCATGCCCCAAAACCACAAAACACCACTCATCCCTACTAGCGGCGCACACAAGCTCGTACCTACATGGCATCGCACGACTATTGCATTGCCCGCCGCCGCCACCGCCGCCTCACCCCCCCCCCCCCTTTGCTCAGCCAGACCCAGACCGACAGAATGACATCGCTGCTCCTCCGCCCTACTGCACGCAGGGCCTAGGCGTCCGTCCGTCAGTAAGTCCGTCCGTCCGTCCCTTTCCCGCTCGAAGCGAAAAGGATCGAATCGGTCAGTCAGTCAGTCAGTCACTCGAGTACTCCCTCACTCACTCACCCAGCCAGCCAGCCAGCCAGTCATTCGGGGCGAGCGGGTGGAGGTTGACGAGGCTGACGAGGCAGTTGATAGGTACTGTACGTATCTACAATGATAGTCTCGAGAACTGCCTACTACACTTTACCATCTCCGTATGAGTGACTAGAGCGTCGCGCTGGGCCGCCCCCACGCGCGCGCGTGTCCGTGTGATGATGAAAGATGAGGATTATTTGTCAGTCCGCGTGTCTTTTTTTTTTTGAAAGAAAAAAAGAAAAGACTTTTGCGCTTCCTTGGTGTCTTGCCTACCCTCCTCTTCGTCGTTCCGTGCGCAGAAAGGCCAGTCAGGCGGGCAGGCAGGCGGTCCCCATGCATGCTTCGCTGTCAAGACGCGCTGATGTGAATGAGGCGACTGGAAAAGATAGGACCGTTTAGAGAAGGACCGTTTCCGGGGCTGGGGGCGTGTCAGGAACTTGACGATGGCGAAGAGAGACCTAAGCCGGGCAGCGGATGGTCAGGCGGGAGTTCGAACGGGCCGAAGGAATTTGGAGAAAGATGGAAGCTGAAATCACGGTGGATGCTGGCTGTCACGTCCATACGTGGAACCTCCTCGTCGAATTGTCGACTTGGGGAAAAAATATGTAAGTATCATGCAATCTAATAGTTTGAAGTAACTCCGGTGGTCTATCCCAAACAAGATTCCCCCCTTTGCAAGAAATAAAACTTGATCCCGGCAGGCCGATCCTCGGCCTGCTCTTTTTGCTGTGGATATAAAAGCTATTCAAAGAAAGCCGGCTCCCGGGCGGCACCATACCTCATTTAACCCAGAAACCGCGCGGATGTCCGATTTAAACATCGCCAGCAACGCCTCGTTGCTTGCCGACTCTCTTCATGCTTTCGTAGCCACAGGCGGGCTTTTTTGCATTATCATCATCAAAAAACCCGAAAGGGCTTCCACGACTCCTGTTTCACATCCTGCTTCCCTTGAGTGGTTTGAAGGCAGCGAAAAGAAATCTGCTTAGACGGCACCAGCCGAAACCATCTTCTTCCTGAGGTGGTTCTTGTACTCGCCAATGGATCCGTTCCACTTGTGGACAGTCTTGTTCTCGCAGACCATGATGTCCTTGGCAATCTTGTCGAGCAGCCTGCACAGTACGTTAGCAACTTGTTCACATGTGCGGCTTCTGATTCTCGCTTACCTGAAATCGTGAGAAACGACGACGACACCACCGCTGAAGGCGTTGATAGCATCTGCCAAACTGTCGATGGTGGGGATATCGAGACCGTTGGTAGGCTCGTCCAGCAGAAGCATGTTGGGACCCTCGATGGCAAGCAGAGCGAAGACGATTCTGCTCTTCTGACCCTCAGAAAGAGTGCCCATGAGGGCAGTCTGGGCCTCACCGGTCAGACCGTAGCGGCCCAGCTGCTGTCTCCAGTACTGGTAGTCCTGGGAGACGTGGCTGAACTTGTCACGGACGAAGTCGAGGGCGGACTTGGTGAGTACGAGCTGCTCAGCCGAGTGCTGGCTGTACATGCCGAGCTTCAAGTGAGTGTGACGGGACACGGAACCGCTGGTAGGAGACAGCGCGCCGGTGAAGATGCGGAGCAGAGTAGACTTGCCGACACCGTTAGGACCGACCAAAGCAGTACGCGAGTCCATGTCCACACCGAAGTCGAGGTTCTCGTAAAGGTTGTCCTCAGCGTTGCCGGAGTAGGAGAAGGTGACGTCGTCGAGCGAAAGGACGGGCGGAGGAAGCTTCTCAACATCGGCGAAGCGGAAGGTGAAGACACGGTCCTCAACGACGGGCTGAATGAAACCGTCGGCCTCCATCTTGTCGAGGATCTTCTGCCTGGACTTGGCCTGCCTGACCAAGTTGGCATAGGTACCAGCGGAAGCAATGAACTTCTTGATGTGCTTGATTTCCTCCTGCTGCTTCTCATAGGCCTTCTGCTGGTTGGTCTCGTTCTCGGTCCTGGTCTTGATGTACGAATCGTAGTTACCACCGTAGTACTGGAGAGTCTTCATGCGCATGTCGATCATGTTGGTGCAGACACCGTTCAAGAAATCCATGGAGTGAGAGACGAGGATAAGCGTACGGTCCCACTTCTTGAGGTACTCCTCCAGCCACACGCAGGCCTCGAGATCCAAATGGGCAGTAGGGTCGTCGAGCAACAGCAGCGAGGGCTTGACGAAGAGGGCCTTGCCCAGAGCGACACGCATTCTCCAGCCACCAGACATGTCCTTGGTCTTCTTGTGGATGGTGTGCTTGTTGAAGCCGAGACCAGTCAAAATCAGGGAAGCGCGGGTCGAGAAGGTGCTCGGGTCCATATCATCCATACGCTAGATGCAGCTGTCAGCAGACATGCTCGGGGTCTCGGAGTTTTGCAGATGCTCACCTCGTACAGCTCCTCAAGAAGGGGGTCGTCGGGACCCTTCTCCTCGAGGATCTCCTCGGCCTGCTTCTCCATGCGGGCCAGGGCGGCCTGAGCCTCGCCGACGACCCAGTCGAGAGCACCGGTGTCGGTCTTGGGAGCACCCTCGTTGAGCAGGTAGATGTCGATGTGGTCGGGGAAGGGGTACTCGCGGGCAGCGATGGACCTCAGCAGGGTGGACTTTCCGCAGCCGTTCTCACCAAGCAGACCATAGCGACGGCCGTAGTTGACCTCGATGGTGGTGTCGTTGAAGAGCACCTTGCCGTGGAAGACCAGCGACGCAGAGGTGATCTTGACGTCGCGGCTGGCCTCGAGCGAAGCGAGCACACCGGTGGTGACACGATCGGAGATGCCTTCGTCGTCCTTCTGCAGGCTGAGATGCTCAATCTTCTTCTGGGTCTCGTCGACGCCCTCGTCGCCCGACACGTTCTCGGAGGGGGCGCCGGACTTGGCAGCTTCCTTCTCGGCCTTGCGCTCCTTGAGCGACTTCTTGGGGGCCTTGCCATCAGCAACGCGCTTGGCGTCACGGGCAGCCTTGGAAGCAGACACCATTTTGGCTGTGTGGGGTGGAAAAGAAGGTGTTGACGGTCGAGGGTTGGGTATCAGCGTAAGATTTTTCGTGGTCGGGGGCAGACGTCAGTAGCGGGGCACCGGGGCGGGCGGCGCTATCGAGGGCGATAAAGGACCGGCGTAGGGCTGGGCGTCGACGGCGGCGAGCTCGCGGCGCAAAAGCAACAACTTTTGGAGATGAGGTCGAAGGAAACGGGCCGTGAAACAGGGTGCGCGGCCGGGAGATGCAGATGCAGATGCAGAGAGAGAAGTGGAGGTGCAGGGCAAAGGAGAGCGACAGCGGTGGGTGGGCTTGGGCTCTTTTTTCCAGCCTGCCGTCACTGTGGCGAAGAGGGCTGGGAACGGCCAGCTTGCCGCCAGCCAATCGGCGAAACGCTGATCCACCCCTGCTCTTTTCACGCCCTCCCCTCGTTCCGCTGTTGACAACCACGACTACACTCATTGGCCGAAATGCTCGAGTGACGGCACGTGAATGCCGTGCTTCTCAGCTGGCCTTGTCGCCATGTGTGAGTGTGAGAGTGAATTGTGATCGAGACTGACGCTGTATGCCTCGTACGTCGTCTGCGAATAGGATGACTGATATGGATCTGACATGCTGCAGCAGTGGCTTGCCGGACAGACCAGCTCCTTTGACCGTCATGTTCTTTGTCGTGGCAGCCAACTGACGCGCACGGTGATAAATATAGCAGCGCATTTATGGTTGGGTATTTCTAAGAAAAGAGCAGGAAATTATCGGCACGAAGTCGACGTGCTGGACCTCCCATGTGCAAGCGCGGGATTCGCAGATATTGAGACACCAGCCAGAGACGCTTATGGGCAAGCGAACCGATAAATGCAAAAGCCTCACACTTACAATCTTTCCCGTTGCAGCTGTCGCTGTGGTGGTGCCGAGACACAGCACGTCGCATGGCTCGACCACGCCTACTACGACGTCTCGCACTCACCCCTACTCAAACCCGGCCTGCCTCAGCACCTCAAGAACCAAAACACCACGGCTTTCCTTCAAACTGCAGGATAGCATCCTTTGAATTCTCGCCCTGCTCTCTGACGTCTTGGCGCTGCTCGCATTGCCGGTCAGGTCAAAATCATTACGCTGCGCCGATAGCCGACACGGTTTCTTAAGTGTTCCAAACCATAGAACACATTCCCAGTGGAGCACACTCATGCGGTCGCTAACCCTCGCGTGCAAGCCAGAACGAGTGCTAAGCATGCGGGTAAATCAACCGCCCAGACTTCGTCCAGTTCATAAGAGAAGCTTGACGTCCGGCTGCTTGAGTAATTCACATCAAACTCACCTTTCCAAACCCTTCCGAGCATCACATCCAATCGGACTAGTAACATCCCAAGAAGACCAGCCAAAGACCCCAATTCAAACCAACAAGAAAGAAGAACCAACCCACCCATCCGTCCATCATGCAATTCACCCACCTCCTCTTCACCACCCTCATGGCCGCCACCGCCCTCGCCACGCCGCTCCTCCCGCGCGCCGACCAGCAAGTCTCGGGCGACGAAGTGACCGACACGACGTGCACCAACCCCTCAGCGTACGTCAAACCGCACCTCCCTCCCCCGTCCCTCCCCCGTCCCTCCCCCCCAAAAAAAAAGAAAAAACGAACGAAAAAGAAAAAAACCACCCCCAAACTAACAACCAGACCCCAAAACCAGCGCCATCGACACCCACGACACCAACGTCGCCATCCTCTCCATCTGCGGCGGCATCGCCGGCTCCATCCAAAAGTGCGGCGGCGCGCCCAGCAGCACGACGGGCGAGAGCGGCACCGCGCGCTTCGACCTGGCCGCGACGGATGCGGACGCGGGCGCGCGCATCAACGTGTCCAAGGGCCGCTGGGAGCGCTGCGTCAAGGCGGCGCAGCAGACGTGTCCGCAGGGCGAGTTCGAGAGCACCTGCGTCGGCGGCGCGACGAGCGGGGACGTCAAGTTTTCGCTTTCGCAGGCGTAAGAGGGAGGGGGAAAGAGAGAGAGGGAGGGAGGGAGAGATGTGTGGGGGATGCGGATGAGGGTGTGGAGGAGAGGGGGAAAGAGTGGGGAATGAAAATAGGTTGTCGGCTGTTGTGAGATATACCCGTTATATTTTCGAGGGGGGGAATGGGCGCGCACGCAAGGGAAGATTCGGTCGACTGGGGTGAGGAGAGATTCTGTATTCGCACGGGGAATCATGGTACAAAAAAGAGAAGGAAAAAAAAGTTCAAAGCCTCCCCTCCGTTCAAAATCGAGGGTGTTCCTTTAAATTGACGACCAAGAAACAAAACATGGCTTCTTGCACACATGATAGCTTGCGCCTTCGTTTCCTCCTGCCTCCTATTCGCCTTGAAAGCATATTTGGTCGAGAAGTAAAGAGAAAAAAAAGAGCAGGCTCTTTCCACCGTTTGAGAAATGTTCAACGGCAAGAAAGAAAGCTGGTCAGGAATCGGGGTGGGGCGGCGCAAAGAATTTAAGCCGAGTCGGCGGGAGAGGCAGCGCCCATGGGGCCCTCCTCGCTCGGGCGCTGAGGTTTGCTAAGGATCTCGATGTTCCCTGTGAGGTTGGAAGAAAGCGCGTCAGTGACGTACGGGGGGTGGCGCCAATGGGTTGCGGGAAATCACGTACTCTGGACGAGGTTCAGGCGCGTAGTCTTCACGCCCTCGTTGGTCTCGAAAGTGTCCATCTTCGCATCGGCCTCGAGGTGCATGAGGGTGCTGCACACAGAAAAATCTAAGTCAGCCCACCCCAAACGAGCAATTTCCCACGCGCCGCACGAAGTCGCGATTGCGGGCTCGCGCTGGGGTCTTCTTCTCCCCCAATGTCGCGGGCGCTCGCGCGCATCCCCAAGAAAACACGCACACAGACACGAGGACGGGACGGGAAAACTCACCCCTTGGGCAGGTTCAGCACGTAGTCCTTGCGGGGACCGTCGTCGAAGCAGGAGACGCGGAACCAGCTGGTCTCGTTGCGGTCGCGCGGACCGGTGCTGGTGCCCAGGACGTAGCGGATGTACTCGCGGCCGGTGCTCGCGGTGCGCAGCTCGGGCTCGGCGCCCAGGCGGCCGATGATGGTCATCTTGGCGAGCGGCGAGCGCGGCGTGCTGCTGAAGGCGCGGCGGCCGGCGAAGGCGGCGCGGGACGAAGAGGCGGCGGCGCGGAAGGCGTTCATTGTCGGTTGCGAAAAGGCGGATTGGGCGGGAAGGGGAGGAATTGGCGCGACGACGGGCGGCGAAAGTGGGTGGTTGGGGGACGAGGGTGCGATGAGGCCGGGCGGGAAGCGAGGGTTTCGGTGGTCACGAAAACGCGCAGGTGGTGTTGAGCAGCGGCGGCCGGGACGCGAGGGGAGCTTGTGTAATCCGTAGCTAGAGCTTTTTCCACGCCAACGCCGCGCAAACAGACCAAACGTGGCTGGGCGCGTGCACGCCGGCCTCTGGATTACTCAGCGCCGCGCTACCGAGTCATGGCATCCCGGCTGGCCGTCGGCGAGAGCTGCCACGCTGCTGCGATTGCGGCACACCGGGCCCCGCCGATGACGCCTCGCAGCTGCCTCCATCACTGTTCTCTGTCCACGCCCGGATGGGCCTTCTCCGCGGCTACCGAGGGACCCTTCTCCGGGTGAGTCGAAATGGGTAGGTAGGTAGGTAGTACCTGGCGTTGTGCCCGGGCCCTTATCGGACACGACCACGCGCGCGCACCGGAGTGTGGGGATGTAGAGGAAAAGATGGAGAGCTCCAGTGTTTCTCGTGCTTCATATTTATGTCTGGCATCGCCGCCAGACTTATCGCCTTACACACTTGGCTTAGTAACCTGTTCCATCACGATACCTAGTCGGCCCACGAGCTCACCGCCGACGCTACGGTCCAGCGGACTGCTATAAGGGCCGTTGCTCCCCCAATCGTCCCTCTTCCCTCACGCCTACTCCTACCTGTCCCACCTCGCGCTCCCTTTGATCCCCTCTTGCTTCTATCCCGCTCAGTTCCAGTCCCAGCAAGCTGCCGCCATGCCTCTCGTCAAAATCGACATGATCAAGGGCGTCCGCTCGCCCGAGGAGATCAAGAAGCTAGCGGACATCGTCCAGGAGATCATGCTGGACAAGTTCGCCGCTCCCCCGCGCGACCGTTACCAGGTAACTCCCACTTCTCCCGTCATGCCTTGAGAACCCCACGCTGAGCATGGACGCAGATCATCACCCAGCACGAGCCCTACGAGATCATCTGCGAGGACACCAACCTCGGCCTCACCCGCTCCGACAAGCTCGTCTTCATCCAAATCTTCCAGCAGGGCCGCGACGCCGCCAAGAAGCAAGCCGTCTACGCCGCTTTGTCCGAGCGTCTGGAGAAGGAGTGCGGCGTCCCCGGCGCCGATCTGATCGTCAGCGTCGCCGCCAACACGAGGGAGGACTGGAGCTTCGGGCTGGGAAGGGCGCAGTTCTTGACTGGAGAGCTGTAAGCAGTGCTCGTGGAAGATTCCCAGTTCGGACCGGCGGAGAAGCCCCTACACGAGTTACGAATAGACGAATAGACCAATAAGAACAGAGCGTGGACAGACTTTCTAGATGGCCGTGGTGCTGTTGAAGATGTACCCGAATAATTCACCGGAGGCAGACAGCCTCACTTTGTGCCGAATCTGCCCTTGCAGCCAACAACGACGTAGAATGCCGCGCTACTCCGACTACGCACTGCCGAGACTAGGCTCACACGTGGTCATTGACAAAGCCAGTCTCAAACAAGCATAGCCCTTTCCCCCAAACGAAAACCACCTGGCCCAATCAGGCAGACCGACGACCGCCTACCTCGAAAAATCTGCCCTGCCAGCGAAGAAAGACCACGACGTAGGTAGATCATCGGCCGTGACGCCATCCCCGGAGCAGCTCCACGTGCTTAGACCCTTTCCGCCCCCAGGACCCCACACAGCCTCCGCGTGCTGCTCCTGTTTCGGGTACTAGCGCTAAGCCTGGAGCGGCTGATCCCGAGCTAGCATAGCCACGTTTTGCTCGTCTTTTGCATCATTCGTGACTGCTAGGCAGCAACGGGGGCCAAGTGCCGAAAGAAGGAGTATCGTATGAGCGAAGCCACAAAGAAACAAGGTTGTGATGGCATTTGGAAGAAAGGTCTCTCTGTACGTACCCGTTAGTGCCTCGGCTCGGGATCGCTGCGGAAAGTACGACGATTTAGTCATCTCGCTGCGCGATTATATCCTCTTTGGAATCTTCTCGTGAGGCGTGAGGCAAAGTCAGAGGAATGGCCTGAGACGTCTAAAGGGTGCGGTGAAGAAGTGATACAAAGCTATTGGCTCTTGCTCAAAGATGCTAACTTTGGCGAGGCAGCTCGCTCGGCCTCTAAATCCCAGCGCTAGACGTTTTAGGCAATCGTTGACGGCTTTTGGTGGCGCGAGGCTGGCTGATGAGGCTGAGCCGGTGCTGGGGGGCGTGACACCATCCACCGCTTGCTGCTGCCGGCCAGGCCGAGCCTATCAAACGACCATCTCCCGAAAAGTATATATCTCACTCTTCGTCCTCCACACTGCCACCGCTATCCCCACCAACCACTCCCCCTTCATCCAAACAGACAATATCTCCATCAACACAGCGCCAACACCTCCAACCCCCATTCGACCTCCTCCTCCCCCTCCCTCTCCTCCCACCGCCCACAAAGCGAACCCAACCAACAGAACCACCAAAAAAAGAACAACAACAAAAAAAAAAGAAAAGATGGGCTGCCGTATCTCCCGCCCCTCGGCCCGCCCCAAATACATGGACTCATCCCCACCTGCACCCCGCCTCGCCGAAAAAGAAATCAACCAACATAGCATGGCGCCCCGCAGCGCCGGCCGGGGTAGCGGTGCCTCTTCTTCCCCATCGACCATCTCGGCCCCGCTGCGCAGCAACCCTCCGGCGCCCGGCGCAATTAACAGTACGCTCAACCCGAATAGTACGGCGGGTGTGATGGCGGGTGTGATGGCTGGTGATACGACGACGGGCGGAGGAAGTGGTGGGGGGCATCATGGGGGGTGTGATGGTGGTGGCGGTGGTGGACACGGCGGTGGTGGGCATGGCGGTGGTGGGCATGGCAGTTCGGGGGGTGGGTATAGTAGCGGCGGAGGTGGAGGCGGGGGTTATAGTGGCGGAGGGGGCGGTGACTCGGGTGGAGGGGGTGGTGGAGGTGGAGGTGGAGACGGCGGCGGCGGAGGTGGGTGCTGAGGCGTCTTTATATAATTGATGACTGGGGATGAGTGTATGAGTTGGAAATGTCACTTGGATTGCGATAGATGGGGGAGCTTTTGTTTGTTGGGATGATATGTTACTGTATTTGATTTTCCTTTGTTTGCGTAGAACAGTGCGCCATGGTAGTACGGTCTCTTCCAGGGCTGTCGATACAATGAAGTGCACAGCAGGCTTGGTGAAATGCTCATTCGGAGACTTGAAAAGAAGAAAGTTACTTTCTAGCACCGATTCATAGCTCTTCATATCACAAAAGCACAGTGACAAGTTTTCGTCCCCATTTTCTCTCCATTGTCTATGACGAGATGAAATAGTCTACTAAAGACAAATGCCGGTTCTAGATGACCGTGTCAAACTGCTTTTGTTTGACACCCACCAAGCCATCTCACCTCCTCAACCACGCGTTCCCTATTGAAGATTGCCGCCAGTCACCTCGCACAGAGGGAGAACACGCCCTCACCAACAACCGCGGCTTTCCCTCAAAAACAACGACCACTCCTCGTCCTCTTCTTCCAACCACCGGACTCCTCTCCGCCATCACCATCATCACGAGAAGACCCCGGCCCAGACTCCCTCCGCCTCCAAACCTCCAGGCTGTTTCTCCGCCCAGCGCCATCAATCTCTCCAACATCATCGAGCTGCCGCTCCCCCATCTCCACCTCCACCTCCCCCTGATCCCCCGCATAAAAATCATCATACGACACCCCCATCCCCGACGTGTCCAACCACTCCCCAGCCCACCTCCCCGGGACGTAACACCCGCCACCACCCCGACTCCTCGGCCCAAACTCCCCCAGCGCCCTACCGCCGCGCGTATCATCCTCCACACCCTCCGCAAAGGCAACGCTCGGTCCCCCAGCCTCATCATCACCATCATCATCATGACCATCATCATCCCTCTCCCCAGCCATGATCATCCCATCCACAACATTCTGCTCCGCCGCCCTCGCGCGAAAATACGCCGCCCGCGCGCCCCTGATCATGCCGACCGCGTTCTTTCTCGTCGTCGTCGTCTTCGCCGCCGCTGCCGCGACGGACAGGTCCCAGACGCGCTTGGCGGCCAAGGTCGCGCGGTGGAGGCGGCACGCCTTGCAGTGACGGTCATCAACGTCATAGCCGGGGCGGCTGTGCGGGCAGGGGGAGCGGGGGCTGTCGTCGACGCTGATGGTGCCGTCGCTGTCGCTGTCGGCGCTGATGGTGCTGTCGGCACTGATGGTGCTGTCGGCACTGATGGTGCTGTCGCTGTCATCGCTGTCATTGCTGAGGGTGCTGGAGTCGGTGGAGTCGGTTGGGGATAGGGATGGGGGGGAGAGGGGCGCGAAGGAGAGGTAGAGGTCGAAGTCGAAGGGGGGTTGCTGCTCGGTCGGCTTGGAGGTCGGAACAGCGGCCGGATTGACAGGAGGGTAGAACAGCGGCGCGCAACCGCCACCCTCGTAGTCGATCGACTGGTTGGTCGGGTCGTAAGTCGACTCGTCGCACATGATCGGGTCATTAGAGGCCCACTCACCGGGTGGCTGATCGAAGTACGATTCGGCGATGGTCGGGTAGATGGGATCACCCGCAGAGTTGTAGACGGGTCCCAGAGAGGAGCTGTCGAGGTACATCTGCTCGTAGCTGAGTGGCTCGTTGGTCAACGGCACGTACGCAGGTCCCTGGGCGAAGAGCCTGGGCTGATAGTCGGAGCATATGCCGAGTGCGATCTGGATTAACCCGCGACGCTCGTCGTCGTTGGTGTCGTCAAGGTCCATGTTGTCGTGGTTGTTCGTCATACTTCTGTAAGTGTAAGATCTCAAGAAGAACCGGAATGCCAAGTTCTAATTCAGATCCAACGGGGCGTGTGTGGTGAGCGGCGAGGGCAGGCATCTACTCGTGGTTAAATATTGGAAGTGTGTCTTCCTCATTCTCCAACAACGCATCAATCCATAGGAAGTTCATGAATAATGTAGTAGAGGGCGAGTGTGTTACAGCTCAATTAGACTGTATAGGTTTTGCTGCTTTTTCGTTGTCGCTCAACAAACGTGTTATGAGATTTTAGAAGCTAGAGGTCCATGTGATTTGATGCACTGTTCCAGAATAGCCCCTCAAGTTTCCTTTTTCCTTTTTTCACGATGCGGTTTGAACCGAACATCCATCTAGAACCAACTCCGTTAGTATAACCGCAGCTGCTCTACAAGCCATGTGTGTGAGTGGATGCTGATGGACAACCATCGCGGCCGTAGTACGTTGCTTTTCCGAGGTTGGTTTGCCGCTGTACGCATCTCAAGCAACAATTCAGCGCCCCTAACCAGGAGCTCTAGAAAGATGGCTGGAAGTCCGTGGACCTGGTTTGATCATTCTTTACAGTTAGAGAGAAGAGCCCATGTCCCACAAACTCCTCCATGTTCAAAGCTTCGTACTTCATTTGACACTTCGAACTCAAATCCCCTAAACGTCCTGGACCTTATACACCAGCTTGACACCACTGACCTTGCCCTGCCTCATATCCTCCAACCCGTCCAAAATCCCACCGAGCCCACCCTCGCGCACCTGCGGCGGATGCGGCTTGACCTTCCCCTGCTCCAGCAGCTCACCCGCCACCTTCCAGAACCTAGTCGCAAACTCCAAATCCTGCGGCCTCGCCGGCGTCGTCTTCGTCCCCTTCCTGAACTCCTCCCCCATGGCCGTATACGCCATCGTCGTCTCCACCTCCACGTCCTCGCGCGGGAACTCGCCGTCGAGATACAGCAGCGCGCTGTACTTGCCGCCCGCGGCCCCGAACGCGTCGGCACAGATGGCCGCGCTCGCAGGCTGCGACACGCAATCGAACACGTGCGCCAGTCCATCTTCGCCGGCCGCCTTCCGGATCGCGGCCCCGACGCCGGGCGCGTTGTAGTCGAAGACGTGGTCGGCGCCCAGCCGCCGCACGAGCTCGAAGTTGCGCGGCGAGCACGTCGTCAGCACCGTGCAGCCGCTCAGCTTCGCAAACTGGATCGCCAGCGTCCCCGTCGCCGTGCTGCCGCCGTAAATCAGCACGGGGATGCCCGCCGCCGCCGCCTGATCGCCGCCATTCTGCTCCGTCGCGCCGGGCCACGGCAGCCCCAAGCTCTGATACAGCCCCTGCGCGACGGTGGTCACGCCGACGCCCAGCGTCGCGGCCTCGGCCATGGACAGGGTCGGCGGGACTTTGGTGGCGAGCGCGGCGCGCGCCATGATGTGCTCGGCGAAGGCGCCGTCCTCGCTGTTGCTGGCGTTGGCGCCGTGGGCGACGCCGGCGACGCGGTCGCCGACGCGGAATCTTCCTTCAGACGCGACGTTGGCGCCGACGGCCTCGACGACGCCGCTGTAGTCGCAGCCCGAGATGAGGCCCGGCTCGCCGCGCGTGTCGATGGACTTCCAGTCGGTGGGGTTGAGGGCGACGTGCGAGACGGCGACGGCGATGTGGTCGGGGCGCTGGCGCGGGATGGGGGCGTTGGTGACGAGTTTGGCGACCTTGGGGGCCTGGATTTGGATGGCGCGCTGGGTGGTCGACATGTTGTTGGGGTTTGGGGGGTGAGGCCGTTGAGTGCTGTTGCGGTGGGGTCGGTACGACGGTATTTATGGTGGGGTGAGGCCGGGCATTATAAATCAAATTGACGCTGAGGTACTTTATCCGGAAGGTCAATGGGCTTGAGCGGTTGTAGACTGAAAAGGCACCGGCTGACAAATGAGCTCGGGACTGGCGATGGTGTTTCGAGGGAGGGCAAGGGTCCGATGACGTAACGCTTGCCGGATTTGCCCAGGGATGCCACTGCTAGCGCATCTCTGACGGTACCGCATCTTTCTTTGTTCAAACACAATCTTTCCTTCCCGATTCTCCGTCACCTTCTCAACATCTTCCAATCTTCCGCCCGCAACAGGCCTACTCCCCTCCACCACCTCGCGCCGCCCCACCGTCTGAACTTCCTCATCTACTCACCTCCGACATCTATCCTCTGCGACGGCCGTGGCCATGGTGTCACTGCGCGAGCATGACGATCCAACCATGGACGTCGGAAACTTTATTCTCCAGGCCAAATTCGCCAACCCGGCAAATCACCGCCGCCCTATGCGCAGACGCCGATCCGCCCGCCGAAGGGGACGAGATACCCGAAGCCGTATGGGAGATAAGATTTTTTCTGCGAAACGGGCTGATCTACTTCGTGGATCCCGAGGACGGCCGACACAGACTCTGTGTCCCAAAGGCCGTTGAACAAGAAGTGTTCACCATGGCCCATGACACCCAACATCACGCCGGCTTCTGGCGTGCATACCTTCGGATCAGACAGTCCATTCTGATTCATGGCATGAGCAGAAAGCTCCGCGAATACCTTAAGCACTGCCCCCAGTGCCAACTTTGTACGACCAAGAGGCATCGCCCCTATGGTGAATTGAACCCAATCCAAACTTCGGCCGGCTCACGTGAGGTCCAATGCTTGGACTTTATCTCCAAGCTGCCACCTACAGCCAAAGGGTTCGATATGCTCCTGACGATTACCTGTAAGGTCACCAAGGAAATCCTCCTTATCAAGGGCAAGGAGAGTTGGTCCGCTAAGGAATGGGCCGATGCCTACGTGAAGAAGATCATTTTATACGGATAGGATCTCCCGAGTTCTTAAATTACGGATCGCGATCCGAGATTTACTTCACATGTCTGGAGACAGGTGTGCGAGAAGTTCGGCGTCAAGCAACATCTCACAACGGCATATCACCCCCAGGCTGACGGTCAAGCCGACAAAAGCGGAGACACGGACGAAGTGCTTAACTAACACAGGACAAACAACGAAGCGCTGAAGCATGTTATTCAGCCATATCTGATTCGCGGGATGAATAATACCGCGTGGGGCGGTGGAACCATCTCTCCCCTTCTACCCATCAAGACACGCTTTTCCGGCATGGGGCTACCCAGGACGTCCTACGATCTTGCTTTGAAGAAAGACAAGCACGGCCGAGTAGCGCGTAAAGCATTTGAGGGCGCGTTCCGTGGTGCGGTACACCGTGCAGTGTTCCTGGGTATTGAGATTTTAATGGAAGAAGAACAAGATTCCTGACTTTTGGAATAATTTTGGATCAAGGCTGGGTTTCTGCCATCCGCTGCACTGGCGCACCTCCGAGCAGACGCACCTGGCCGTGCACTTCAGAGAGTGTGCTACTACGGAGGAGGAGGAGGAGGACGATTCCAGCGCCAGTGGCACCGTCGTCGACTCCGCTTCCAACAGTACCGCCGCTACTCCCCACACCGCGCTTTGGGAAGGAGGCGGGGGAAGAGGGAGGGAGGTGAGTGAGGAGCTAGAGGATGGATGGATGGGGAGAGGGGTGGCAGGTTCGATCGGTTTGAACGAATGGACGTTCTGCGATTCGATGGTGAGTGTTCCCTGGGAGATTTTTGTGCCCCAGTGTTGGGATGTGTACGTGAAATGACTTCTCCTCCCCAAACTCACAGCTTTGGCCAGGTATCCGATGTGAGGACTTGAAATTGTGAATGAACATCTGCTCTGCGGCTGTTATGGTCGGGCTGACTATACCCCGAGTGCGTCCATTGGTGCGCGAAGAACGCCACAAAGCGGATAGCTGTTAAGTAGATGGTTTACTTATCTCCGACCTCCCGCACTTCGTCACCTCTACCTCGATTCGGCAGTATCGTCTTCCGCTCCGTGGTGCTTTCTCCACTCAGCCGTCTTCCAATGGTTCAGTTCGTCTTTCCTTTCTTTTTAGTTCCAGTGTCTTTGCTCGCCTGAACATTTCCATTGCGCATTAAAAGGAGACTTTAGTCATATATTGATGACTGTCTACTAATGTTTTTGAACTGTCGCCGAGGCTGACAGAAGTAAGCTGCTCGGGCTTGCATTTCGCTGTACCTCGCAGTCATCATGGCGACCTCTCTTTGCGAAAGCCACGGCGCCGCTGACGTTGCGAGAGCGGAACCCCCATCTGGGCCAATGAGGGGTCGGCATTGGCTTACAGAGCTGGCTTGTTTGTCAGCGATGCGCCAAGCCCGCCCGCTTTCTAAGCCCGCTCACATGCCGTCTTTTGTCCGACTACTTCAACCATCTCCCTGGAATGAGCCAATCAGCGTCCGGCTCGGTGGCCGTGGTGGCTGGCCCCAGCAAGTTCTTTTCTAATCGTGCATGCCACTCGGCGTTTTGGATTCGGCCCATCGCTCTGTCCGCTCGCGTCTGCTTGCGACATTGGATTCGAAATGCAAGCTGACAATGTGGGATCCATCGTCGAACTCTAATGGTACACTCGACAGATGCAGTGCTTTAAGTATGCCGGCTTGACGGCGGCTCGGTTCCAGCAACGCACCACCAGACTTCCGCAGCCTTCGACTTGGACATCTCTCTGCCATGTCGGACCTGATCCGGGATGCCCCAATCGGGCAGATAATCCGCTTCGTCACACGAAACCGCCTCCTTCAGTACCCTGAAGAAAAGCCCGACTACAAGCTTCCCGGCGACTACACCCTTCCGCCTGAAGTTCCCATCGAAGAGCCCTATGTTCCTGACATAGAGCCGGTCGAGGAAGAGGTCGAGCCACGTGAAGAGAGGGAGTCGGAGGACCAGACTGTGGACCTCGAGAAGAGCAGGACCGCCGATACCTCACGAACCGGTTACACGACCGACTTGGAGAAGGCCGAGACGGCCGACACTGGCCTATCCCGGCCGGTAACCGCCAACTCTGTCCAGCGTGTGGGCACGCGCACCGCCCTCCAAAGATCAATCACCAGAGCGGACCTCGAGCAACAGTTCACCAATGCCACTCTGGAGCGCGGCCCAACCATCAAGATAGCTCCCACACACCTGGATGACGGCACCACTCTCGTTGACTGGTACACGACCGACGACCCGGACAACCCGCAGAACTGGTCTTTCGGCAAGAAGGCCTTCGTCGCCACCCAGATCTACGCATACACCCTCGCCGTCTACATGGGCTCTGCCATCTACGCCCCCAGCGAGGAGGGCGTGATGCGCGAGTTTGGCGTCTCCATCAACGCCGCCGCACTCGGTCTCTCCATGTACGTCCTCGCCTACGGCATCGGCCCGCTCATCTGGTCGCCGCTCAGTGAAATCCCCCTGATCGGCCGCAACCCGCCGTACATGGTCACCTTCGCCGTCTTCGTCATCCTCCTCGTGCCCACCGCCCTGGTCGACAACTTCGCCGGCCTCGTCGTGCTCCGTTTCCTGCTCGGCTTCTTCGGCAGCCCCTGCCTCGCCACCGGCGGCGCCTCGCTCCAAGACATGTACAGCCTGATCAAGCTCCCCTACGTGCTCAGCCTGTGGGCCCTCGCCGCAACCTGCGGCCCCGCCCTCGGCCCCATCATCTCGGGCTTCAGCGTCACCGCCAAAAACTGGCGCTGGTCGCAATGGGAGCTGCTCTGGCTCGCCGGCCCCGTCTGGCTCGTCCTCTTCCTCTTCCTCCCAGAGACATCCCCATCCACCATCCTCCTCCGCCGCGCCGCCCGCCTGCGCCGCCTCACCAACAATAACACCACCACGACCACCGCCACCGCCACCCGCACCTTCAAATCCCAATCCGAACTCGACCAAGCCAGCCTCACCCTCCGCGCCATGGCTGCCGAGTCCCTCTGGCGTCCGATCCAGCTCATCCTCCTCGACCCGGCCATCGCCTTCACCGCCGTCTACACCGCCCTCATCTACGGCATCTTCTACTCCTTCTTCGAAGCCTTTCCCCAAGTCTACACGGGCACCTACGCCATGAACCTCGGCCAGATGGGCCTCACCTTCCTCTCCATCACCGCCGGCGTGATCCTCTCCATCGCCGGCTACTGGGCCTACGTCCGCCTCGCCGTCGAGCCGTCCATCCGCGCCCGCGGCCTCGGCGCCCCCGAGCGCCGCCTCATCCCCGCGCTCGCCGCCTGCGCCTGCTGCCCCGCCGGGCTGTTCGTGTTCGGGTGGACGGCGCAGCCGCGCGTGCACTGGATCGTGAGCGTCGTGGGCGTGGGGATTTTCACCGTCGGGATTTTCGTGGTGCTGCAGTGCATCTTCTTGTACCTGCCGCTCGTGTACCCGCAGTACGCGGCCAGCCTGTTCGCCGGCAACGACTTCTTGCGCAGCACGCTGGCCGCCGGCGCGGTGCACTTCTCGCGCCCGCTGTTTGCGAACCTGGGCGTCGGCGTGGGCGTGAGCATCTTGGCGGCGTTTACGGTGGTGTGCTGCGCGGGCGTGTGGCTGCTGTACTTTTTCGGCGAGAGGCTGAGGGCGAGGAGCAGGTTCTCGGCCAAGTGATCAGGAGGGGGTCGAGTTGGCAGGTGGTGTGGGCAGCTGATGTGGTGAGTCGTTGATGAGGTGTGGTTGCGGTCGGAGCGGTCGGTGGGGAGTGCGGGTTTGGCTTCATGTCTCGGTTTTTGGTTTTGCTTCTGCGTTATCGAGCGGCATTATAGACAGCATTTTTACCCCAATCTTAATTTCCAAATTGAGAAGAGAATATTCCTCTCGCGACACCATGGGGAGAAGAGTCAAATCATGTCCTACCGAGACACAACTTTCACACCGGTTGTACTTGTAGTGGTATTGATATCCACATTGTTATTTGGGTGTGGTTGTTTGAAGGTGAGATGAATTGCAGGTTTCCCCTAGGGAGGACAAGGGTCGGGAGCGAGAATGAACGACGATCCATGTTCCTCGTTGCATCTTGGAAAGAAAAAAAGAAACTTGATACACGAAAATTGGTGTGCAGGGCGGCCAGAAGCAGCCTTCGACTTACATGGGCAGGCAAGGCTATCGTCCAGACAGTTTCTTCGGTCATCCATGACATAGGCTCAGAGATGGCGGCTGTGTGTGTCCTGCCAGTCGTTAAGTGAGGCGGCCAAGGCGGATTTCCGCCTAACGCTATAAACGCCTCGGGCCGCATTGGAGCATTGTTTTCCTCCGACTCTCCACCTGCATCACCCATTGGCCGGTGTTGTGAATCATTGAAGACCCACAGGATGCAGGATCATCCCCACCCAACACGTATGTGCAACCCCGCCCGCGCCAGCAGCTTGCAATTGTAAAGCGACCGACCAATTGAAGTTCGGAGCAGAGGTCATGCATAGCTGTCTAAGACCAAAAACTGTCTTACCGCATATGACACGAGATATGGTCCGGATGCTCAGCTCGGAGCAAGATCCCGAAGTAGGGCAATGTCCGTGCATCAGCTCTCGCCAACTCATACACATGCGATTGCCGCGCTTTTAAGCCATGCCCCTTCCCCACTCCGCCTGGCCTTCGAACATCAGTGCCAGTCAATCCTGCTCTCCAGTATGGCGTCCGCTTCCGACGAACCCGATGAATTCGGAACCACAGCACGACACAGCGCACCCAATCCAGCCACGACAGGTGACGCCCTCTGCGACCTATGTTTGCAAGCTTTGACCATCGATGATAAGCTTGCCGGCGGTACCGTAACAGAGGCACCCGACAAGGAGGCCCCTGTTCTGGATCTCTCGGGTTTCGCTCCACAGCAGTGGACACGGGAAGACCAGAAAGGACTCCGCCATTCCCGCGTGAGAAAACGGAGTGAGACAGATGAGTTTGGCTGGACGCATCATGGCTTTGGGCCTTTCGAAAAATGGCGTTTACGTGGAACTTGCGCAGGAAACAATCACGAAAGATCCGCTACGCCACCCACATTACCCGAGCTCGCAGGCTCTGCCGATCAGAACTGTCTATTCTGTTCAAGACTCACGGAACTTTTCTATGAGCAATACGGCGAAAAGTCCTGGTGGAATCTTTCCGATTCGAGGCTTCGGTTTAGTATGCAATATGAATGGGAGGAGCTCCGTATTGAGATCAAAAAAGTAGGGGAGGAAATGACAGTGCACTATCGCGAAATGCTTGACTGTTTGGCGGTCATAGTATTCCGTCCAGAACAATATGGCGAGGTGGATGTCTACGAGTTCGAGGTAGGAGCCAAGCCAGGTAAATCATTCCATTTCTTTTAACAGGCCGAGTCACTAAGCGCTTGAAGGGAATTGCCGAGACTGGCTTAAAATCATGTACAATCCTTTGGATATCGACGGCCCGGCATCCAAAAACAACATCGAGTTCATGAAGAGCTGTATCGATGAATGCGTCAGGGAGCATCTCGGATGTAGGGACAAGCTCTCGAAAGAGAACTTCATTCCCACGCGCTTATTGGATGTCGGAAGCGCCGCAGGGTCCGATGTCAGGCTCAGAGAGCGTAGAGAAATCCTCTCGGAATGCTTACTCGGCTCTCAACTCAAATACGCGACTTTGAGTTACTGTTGGGGATCTTCGTTGCCGTTGAAAACGACAGACCAAACATTCGAGCAGCACAAGATTGGCATCTCAGTCGATGGTATGCCGGCAACTTTTCAGGATGCGGTGAAACTCGCCAGAGAGCTCGGAATTCGGTATCTCTGGATCGATGCACTTTGCATTATCCAGGACCAAGTGAGCAAAAAGGACTGGGAGGCCGAGTCGGTGACTATGACCGACATATTTGCTCACTCGTACGTTACCATTTGTGCGGCTGTCAGCGATTCATGTTTCCAAAACTTTCTCCAGAGACCTTCCTCCAGGCTTTTGAGTCTACCTTTCCGCTCATCCCTGGTGCCAGACATATCCGGAGAATACTCAATCCTTCTCAAGGGACGGGAGGAACGGCCGGAACGTGCCTGCTTCCGATCTTCACGATGGTCAAGGCGTGCCTGGGTATGGCAAGAACAAGTCATGGCTACAAGACAGCTTGTTTTTTGCGAAGAGGCTGTCCAATTCCGATGCAATAACAAGATTGTCTTCGAGTATGGCCTAGAAGCGTCTGACTTATCCATGGTTCTGCAAAAGGGATCGGATTATAGCCGGTTTTGGCTCGAAGCTGTCTTCGTATACTCCAGAAGGGAGCTCACGTTCGCACATGATAGGTTGAGTGCGATATCTGGCGTAGCAAAATTCATGCAAGATTCCATGAAAGAGCTTGGTGAGCCAACAGAGTATCTTGCGGGGCTATGGCTGGATAAAAGTCTCGGGTATCAGCTGCGCTGGGTATGCGATGAACCGAAATTGTCATACAATGAGATGCTGGAGTGGCTGCAGGACGAAGAACATTATTGCGCCCCATCTTGGAGTTGGGCGTCTCGGAACACAGCTATCCGTTGCCTTAGGGATAGACCAGGCACCGAATTCCAAGTAGTGTCTTACGATTTACAGCCGGCTAACTCTGATGCCATGGTCGCAGTCAAGTTTGGATCGTCAATTACCCTCGGGGGAAAATGTCGACGGACGCCGATCAGGCCAATCAGTGGCATTTTCACGCCCAGAATCCCGGAGAGGTGGCCATACAGCAACTACTGGAAAACTTCGAGCCCCTATGGAACCATGAGATTTTGGTTGGATTGGGTCCCGAACTTGGAGGATCCTGAGGAAAGCAATCGTCAAGATCAACTTCATCTCTTTCTTACATCTACAGAGGGCGATCGATTCGCTGGAGGGCTTCTTGTGCTACCATCTGAGGGTGATGATTCTGGAAGAGAACTGTTTTATCGGGTTGGGGCGTTCAATATAGATGGTGATTGCCAGTGGCTGACGGAGACTCCGAAACGCTCTGTTACCATTGTGTAAATATCCATTCATAGCGCCTAGACTTTAGTCACTTTTCCCCAGCTGTAAGCTTTGGTCTAAGACTCTAAATGGGAGCGACCGTGAATGGTCCGCGAAGCCCTTAGCTTTTAATAAAGACTTCTTCGCCTACGCGGAATTTCTGCTTTTATAATTGTCATTATAATTAATACACTGTTTCCCTCGTAGAATAGAATAAGGCGAATCTTATATTAGTATACTTCTTAATCGACGGACGTTCTCTACTATCTTCTAGACGACTTTATCTCGATATTTAGTAAAATGTTCCGACGCATGACAAGCCTCAATTCGGAAAAGGCTTGGATCCCAATACAAAAGACTGGGCTAAAGACTCCCGCTCGAAGAGCCCTAGCAGATGCGCAATTGTGGAAATGGTTTCTTTATTGCACGTCTCCAGCCCGAAGCAACATGACTGCGAACTCCGTACCTCACACCAAATACCCTTGTAAGAGTACTGCAAACTCCGTTCAAGGCACAAGCTAACACCGTACCCCCATCATGAATCAAGTGGACAGCTTTCGTCTGGGCTATCCGAGGTTCGCAGCTTTGCACTCCATCCATCCCGCTTTTCAAAACTTCCGCCGCTTCACTCGGTCAAGAATGAGGCTGCTCCTGATCAAGCAAGACGAAATATCCAAAATGGAGGAGGAACTTGATCGGATAGATGCTGAAGAGCAGCGGGAGCTTTTTCTTAGCTGTGTCCGCCGCGACGGTAATGTGGAGAGAGAAAACATCCTCCACAGCCTGAAAGCCGCACTTTCTGAATATGGTGAGCAACACTGATCCGCCCCATCCTTGTAACGGATACGACAGAACCCATAATTATGTCCAGACTCGATGATGAAGGAATATCAGCATGCACTGCATCTGCCAGCGGCCGATAGACGAGATGTGGTCAGCATGAAGAATTGGATCGAGGGCACAGGCTGCATCCAGAGGAAAGAGTCGCGTTACTTGGATCTCGAAGATGATCTGCTGAACCTTACCGGGACGGTCGACAGTGCAATTACCCGCATTGAGACTGTAATTGAGGATTGCGCAGTCTGGATAGCACATCACATATGCAAGGTACGTTGTAACGCACCCATTGAGCCACCGCAGAGACTCATCACTCTACGAAGAGGATAGTGGTCCTTCCGGATGCCATGAAGCCGGGCCGCCAGAGCTTGACCCAAGATGAGCATATATTCGTGCTTGGCCCCCGCCTCCAAACCTTCAGCCGCGCCCTCACCGCATGGCTGGCAACCGTCATCTTGTTGATGCCAATCGTCGTGCTCTTTTGCGTCTCCAGCCCGGTCGTTCGACTGATCACAATCATATTTGCGGCTGGATTCTTCCTTTCGGCTCTGTCGATGTTGACACATGCGAGGACGGTCGAAATCTTTACAGCTGGAGCGAGGTACGTATTTGATTCTGTACCCAGATTTGCAAACTGACCATCTTGAAGTTATGCCGCCGTGCTCGTCGTTTTCACATCTGCAAGTAACGCTTTCCGGCCAGAACGATACTAGTGATCCATGCTATTTTCAAGATATGGTACATTGTATGGACTGTCTTCAATATTCTCGCTTAGTCACTACATCTAATCATTGTACTCTGACGTGATGCGGTAAATGTTGGCTTGATACGCCGACCTGGAAAAGAAAGAACCGAAGTAGTAAAGAAATGGTAAATAAAATGGAAGATGATCCAAGAGGGAAGTATCAGACCATCCCTTCAATATACTAACCCAAAAAGGAAATAGTACACAATGACCGCCGGCCTCAGGACAAACAGGACGACCGCATTCAGCTCATCGCTCGCTGCCCTCAGGATCCACTTGTCCATGACGGTTCGCGGGGCGCCTTCGGTGAAGTACATCGACTTCATCGCATCCTTCTCCGTCATGGCCTCATGAACCTTGTGAAGCTAGCCTCCTGGACAATGCCCCTCTTCGTAGTCCCGCATCTCCTCGGCCACGACGCCCCCCGGCCCACCCTCTCTTCGCAGTGCCTTGATGGCAACGGCATCCGATAGCTCCATAGCATCCTTCATAGCTGCATCCCCCAGCACTAGCGTGACGCCAGACTTGCTCCCCGAGTTGATTCCTTAGACGGAATGCCGTTGCCTGCGAGCTGTTGTACGGATAACTAAGATGAACGTTCGAGGGCTAGCGTCCTTCTTTTGTGGTGCAGGGGCCGTGATCCTAACGGGCTGATGGTTGCTTTCCGCTGTACTGCCACGGATCAAGGTCTGTGGGATGGACTTTCGCCTGTGTGATGATGTTGCGGAACTGGAATTGATTTCTCTCATCCCGGTGGTACGGATGGCGTTGCGAGGCAGTCGGTTCGGCGTCCGGATGACGTTTGGTGGGGAAGTGTGGTGAATGTGTCAACCGGTTTCGGTAGCTGCGAGGCGTGGTTGGGAAAGGCCGTGGCCGTGCTCTCCAGTGATCCATGTTTCCCTTGGATGGACCCGAGCAAACATTGCAGACAACGGCAGGCACGACCGAAGGCAATATCACAAAACATCATCGGCTTCGACCGCTACAAACGCTTTCTCCCCACTCAAACCTCCTCTCTCCCCCCATCACCACCCTTCGGCCGCATCGGCACCTCGTCCGAATCCAGCGACGACGACGGCGCGGCGGCCTCGGCCTTGAGCCGATACGACGGATCCGCCCGCCGCTGCCTCGAGCCGACAAACAGCCACCTGCAGCCCCTCGCAAACGCCTTGACCACGTCCCACGGGTTCAGCGCGTGCGCCAGCGCGCGCACCATGCCGACGCGTAGCACGACCTCGACGCCGTCCTCCTTGCGCACGCCGTACTCCTTCCAGGGATACGCGAAGAGGTGCATGACGGCGAAGGCGGCCATCTCGACGCAGATGAGCATGTTGGGCAGGGCGACCTCGATGTCGCCGTAGGCGAGATACTTCGACTCGGCGATGACGTCGGCGCTGGACAGCACGGACAGCAGCTCGTTCTGCCAGAAGCAGAAGAAGATGACGAGCTTGATGGCGAGCAGCTTGAGGAAGGGCCGGTGCCGCGCGAGGTCGCCGCGGAGCTGCGTGTAGAACTGGATGAGGCAGTACATGGCGAGGGTGACGGCGGCCGAGTCGAAGATGAGGACCCAGAGGTAGGCGTACCGGGGCGAGAGCGAGTCCTCGCAGAGGACGTCGTGGTGCTCGGCCGCGACGGAGACGAGGGTGAAGAAGACGCGGATGAAGCAGTATTGGAAGACGGCGATGTAGATGATCTGGGTGAGATTGGGATCAGCGCGCGTGCCTCGGGTGGGGATGGTGAGACGTCGACGGGGAGGCGTGGCGTGGACGGTGCGGGGCGCCTTACGTTGAACCAGGTGAGTCCGCTCGCGGGCTTGCGCAGCCAGCCTTTGTTTTCGCCGCCGGTGCACTTTTGGAACCAGGGGATGGGCCACACCCAGTTGTTGGGGGTGATGGTGCGGAAGAAGGCCTTTTGGTGGTGCAGGTCGGGGGTGATGTAGTTGCACAGCAGGGTGAAGAAGCTCGAGATGGCGAAGGCCTCGTAGCAGTCGCGCATGACTTCAAAGTAGACGTGCTTTTCGTAGTAGTGGATGGAGAGCATGGACACGGACGCATATATCGGCACCATCAAGAGGATGCGAATGATTCTGGAGGCATGCTCAGCGGATGCGTGGGTGCTGATCAGCAGCTGCAAATGTCGACTCACTGCTTTTGCTCATCCGGGTTGGTGTAGTGCGAGGCATGGCGCGACATGAGGAAGAAACTGGTGATGATGGCGACGGCGCTGAATATGAAGGATATGTTTCTGGCCGACTTTGTCAGAACCGGGGCTAATAAGACGGAAGTGTATAAGCAATATTGACTTACTGGGCCAGGGTGTGGAAGTTCACGGGCAACCCTGGGAGGGGCACCTCCCTGATCTTCCCGATGTCTCTTGCTGTGCATTTCACCATGATGAGCGATGTGTGAAGGGAGGCGTTCGAAGAGAGGCGCTCGAAGAGAGGCGCGGCACGAGCAGGGCAGCTTATAAGCATCGGCGTGAGGACGGCGTTACCGGCCGGCGCCACGGGCCCCACATTTCCGAGGCTTAACCGCCGCCAGTCGTGCCCCGCTGAAGCTTGACTCTTGAGGCTGTGCGCTGTCAACGGCGTTTCGCCCCGCACGGTTCGAGTGTGGGACCAGGGCCGTCCATCGCGACGCTGATCAGAACCAACCAGCTCTCGGGGCTATACCTAGCTGAAAAGACTGCTGTTCACATGTCCATTCCCACGACTTGTGCTGCGTACGCTCGAGCCGTGGAGACACGCGCTGTGCCCATGGAGCTGATTGGGCCCTAGTGCGGACACAGCCGCGTCGGTGCTCGGGCCATGGTGTAGGCGAGCTACGTGGGCAAAGGACGTGGCTTTGCCGCCCGAAGCCACTTTTAGCAACCCCTGGAGTTTCGACATGGCTTCGAATTTCACAAATTGCTTCAAGAATACGGACGTACCGCTGCTTCTTACCACCCCTTGCTTGCAGCGCGAAGACTGCACATTCCCGACCCAAGGTTGGCAGAACGAGAATTTGATTGTCAAGTGTCAGCGTACGTAGCTTATCAGTCCTATGTCGGAGCTCGGAACGTCGATCGCCAAAATCTGGAGGTGGAGACGTCGACATGATTTTAGGGCGCTTGCGGCTGCGGATTCCACTAGCCTTCACTTACGCAGAGCCAGCCACCACAGCCGCGCGTAAGGATGCGTGACAAATAAAACTTCAAGCTCCAAGGGGATGCTCCTTTCCAACTTCATCTTTGGCGCAGATTTTGGAGATATTCGTCATATTCTCTTGCGCTCCCCTCCACCACGCGGCGTCTCTCGCCTTCTTCTCCGCTGCATCACACCACCCCCGAAAAATAAAAATAAAAATCACCGTGATGGACGGCAGTTTTCAGTACTGTCAGCAACTACTATGTTGAACTTTTGCCTTTCGACCATGCGGCGGTATCATATGGTACATTATCCCGTTGAAAGTTGCAGCGGTGGCAGCGGCCAACCAATGAATCCAGTGGGCATGCATGTCTTCCTTTGCGGCCATGAGCCCAAAACACCTCGCTGGATTGAGCGCTGGTAGGTAGACACACACGATTAGCCGCGTATCTCTTGTCCAGTCGCGAGAAAATAATATCTTGGTCCGTAGTATGAGACCGTGCTCATCAGGAGACATATATACTTACACGCCCCGCTCCAGCCCTCTTTCAGGAATCCCGTTGCGAAACTCGCAAACGCCACCGTCAGCCCAATCAGTATCGGGCTCAGCGCCGGCCCAAAGACTTCCCCTTGCCGGGGGTCCAGACCGACGCCGAAGGAAAGGAATATAGAGACGAGGTATGAACTGAATTCCAGGACGTAGGCCTGGCCGTAGCTCACGAGCGACGTGTCTATGCTGCAGCCGGGAACTATCCCCTACAAGAGACAGTCATCCATACGAGTGAGTACATGGCCACTGCGTATCCCAGAGGAGAAGACGTACGGAAGGGAAGTAGTCAGCGCCGCTGATGCCGAGCTTCAGAAGAAAAGCGCCGATCAGCGCTCCGATGCACTGGCCGACCATGTACAACACGGAACGCGAGAGGGTCGAAAGGCCTGTTGTCAACGTCGCCATTGTGATGAAGGGGTTGAGATGGCCTCCAGATGCCGGTGCCGCCGCGAAGATGAAGAGCGTGATGGCGAACCAGTTGCCAAGGGCGGCAACCAAAGGGGCCCCCAGCGAGTCCGCCGAATGGTACGGGCCGAGGGCATTGGCGATCAATCCGACGGAGAATACGAGCATCGATGTCCCTTGCAAGTTTTCTTTCAGCCGGACGGATATCCCAAACTAAACGCATCCGATAACAACCTACCCCAGCATTCTATGACGGCGGCTTTCCAGATGACCGGCTGGAGGAAGCCTTTCAAATCTATCGCGTCCTTGAGCGATCGTAAAGGAGCGGCATCGGGTGTTTCCTTTACGATTGCATCCGCTTCCGGGTTGAGTTGCAGCGAGACAGTAAAGGCCTGGTTACCGCCAATTCGACCGGCGAACGGGCGTGCATCGGCTTGACGTCCCTGCGATACGGCAAAGCTCTGATTCCCCCCAAGCCTCCCGGCAAAGGGCAAAGCCTGATGACTGTCCTCGAGCGGTCGTTTGGTGTTGTCCATGAGCGGTTGTGCTGACGCCGAGTGTGCTGCGCGTGATGAGCAAACGATCTGTTGGCGGGGAAAAAAAAAAGTTTTACTGTACTCGTTCTTATTTCTTTGCTGGAACACGGGAACTTACCGCAGGATCCCGCTTTCGCGATGATTAATTCACGCGCCACAGCGATAGCGTCTCAGTTTTGAGGAAGGGTATTGACATCGTGCCGCTTCTGAGCGCTTACAAATCCCGCAAGATGCGCCTCGTAAGCAAGCGAACCGCAACTGCGCTGAGCCGGCGTTCACAACCATGTTGTAAGCTTTTTGACGGCAGAATTTAAAACGAAACCTGGGACTAAGTGGATGCTACATGCAGATTTGCCGATGTGCGAAATGGAATACGCCTGCCTCGAGGGGCGCCCTTGGTGATAATCTCGGGATTGGATAGCTACCACCATAGCCTCGGGCTGAATTTTTGTGTTATTCCCCATGCAAGAGCAGTCCCAGAGAAGAATCCCCAACATCTCAATGTTGGCCGCGCGCAGCGAAATTTGACCTTTCAGAACATCAGTAATCAAAGACGAGTGTGATGGTACGTACATGGGCCGGATGCGAACAATTGAAGAAAACCCTCTGTAGCAATTGCGACACCGCGGTCTTGCTGGGAAGTAGATAAGCAGTTGTTGCAGTAGTGTATCAAGTTCGAACACATTGGATGTGGCGACTCAGGGTGTGCGGATGACTAAGCTATATACTGCACTACAACGACTATAACAGTGAGCCATATCATTCCGGCCCACTGGACAAGGGTCACAAGACAACAAGCCTATACATCACGGCTGTATGTAATTGCCGGAAATTGAACCCAAGGACAATTTCAAGCCTCACTTTGCAACCTGTCGCATGACATATTGAAGCAGCCTGGCAAAGCAACAGCGTCTGTCTACGCCGGCATAGCGCATGCCATTAGATCTTTTTCTACAGCCGTAAAAACATCAAACGGCTGCTCAGTCCGTCTCTTCTTCATAGAAACACGTCGAATTCGTAGAGCGAGAGCATCAAGCTTTCCCTTGGTATCTTTCCAACATTATGCCCCTTTCAGCTTCCATCCCAACACTTAATTCGAGCCGGCCGCCGGCCGCCGCCCACCGCCCACATCATCTTCCCACCACCACCACACATGCAGCACAATCAATCAAAATCAAGCCTTCGCCTCCGCCGCCGCGGGCGCAGCGCCGTTCGCCCCCGTCGCCTTCTTGTTCTTCCTCGCCAACCTGAAGCCCCCCACGACCATGACCAGCGCCTCCAGGCCCAGCACCACCGCCAGCGTGACCATGGCGCCGATGACGCCGCCGACGGCCGTCGAGATGCCGTTGCTCCCACCGCCGCCACTCTTCCCCTCGCCTCCGCTCGACGAGCCGCCGGCCGAGCCGTCGCCACCGTCCGCGTACGCCGCGCACGTGCCCGTCGAGTTCCCGCACTTGGTGCACCACTGCTGCGTCGACGCGATGGCGAAGCCCTGCATGTTGCTGACGAAGTCGCTCCACGACACGGAAGAATTGCTGCCGCCGAACAACGGATACGCGACGGGTTCGCTACTACCCGCGCCCGCGGTCCCGTTGTGGAAGACGAAGCGGACGTAGAGATCGGCCTCGTCGACGTCCTTGACGGTCGAGCCGTTGGCGGGCGTGTACAGCTCGAAGGCCATGCTGGACGCGTAGTCGACGACGCCGTGGAATTCTGCGCCGTCCACGTCGCCCAGCCCCGCGAGGCCGAAGAACGAGGCGAAGGTGGCGTAGGCGCCGAATTGGATGCCGAGCTTCTTGCTGCCCGACGACGTGAGCGTGCTGTTGAGGTACTGCAGGACCTCGCCGGCGAGCTGCATGCCGGCGACGGCGCGCATGGGGTCCGAGGCGTTGTAGGCGAGGCCCCATTCGTGGGCGTCGGCGAGGGTGCGGAGCTGGTGGAGGGTCGAGTTGGTGAGGAGGGTCGAGGACGGGATGCTGGTGTTGTGGATGGTGGCGACGTTGATGAGGTCCCAGACTGGTGTGGTTATGTTAGTGGGGTTTTGAGGTGGGGTTTTTGGGGTGGTGGTACGGACCGACGTATGCGTTCTTGAAGCTGACGTAGTCGTCGTCAAAGGTGGCGTTGACGACGGGGGTCAGGGTCTGGTAGAAGTCGCGGGTGGAGTCGAGCGTGGCCGTGTACTCGTCGGACAGGAAGTAGTTGTTGGAGCTCGTCTCGGCGGCGCCGCAGTCGGACGTGTCCTGCAGCCAGCCGGCGTCCTCGCTGCCGCCGCCGGTGCTCGTCATGCCCACGGGGATCAGCTGGTAGCCGTCCAGCGGGGCCGACACGTCGCTGCCGTTGGCCAGCGTCTCGACCGACACGTCGCTGCCGACGGGCGGGTACAGGCCCTGCAGGAAGCCCGTGGCCGAGTTCTGCAGCACCGTGTCCGCCGGGGCCGTCACGGTGATTTGGGTCTGCTTGACGATGTCGGTGTTGAGCCCGGCGATCTTGAAGTCGGCGTCCGAGGCGACGTAGCGGCTGCGGTAGTACTGGCCGCTCTGGTAGACTTGCTGGTAGCCCAGGTCGGTGAGGTTGGCGGGCTTGAGCGCCTTGGGGGTGCGGTCACCATGCCGATGGAACATATAGACGCCCAAGATGCTCTCGGCGGCGCTGAGCGGCGCGGCGGCGAGCAGCAGCGTGGTGGCGGCGGCGGACAGCATCGTGGTTAATGGCTGGCGCGGTGGTGCAGCTCAATGCCAACGACAAGAGAAAGCAGGAGGCTTCTGTCGAGAAGAAAACGAGCGGCGGGCGGGCATCTCGGCGGCTATAAAAAAGAGCAAGGTGGGGTATAGGTTGGATCAAGCCAGGGACGGGTGGAATTGGCTCGTTATCGCATGCGCATCAGCCGGGGGATCAGCCTATCACTGCCAGGCACAGAGCGGCGACCATGCCCAACGCGGTAACTGTGCAGAGCTTGCTGGCGGCCCTCTTGGCGGCGTGATAGCGGTGCGGCCATCGCCGAGGAGAAAGGCTGCACACACTGGCCATCTCGGCCCGTTCCACGGTCCCAGGCGTCAGATAGCCCATGTCGAAATGTCGAATGTAACGCGAAAGCATTACCCGATCAATGGCAGTCCAGGCAGTCCAGGCCCAGGAAAAAAAAGCCAAGGCGGGGAAAGGGAGCTTGGGCCACCCGCCCGCAGGCTCTTGCCTCGTCGTCCGGGCTTCGTCCACATCTCCATCCAGAGGAAGCGGCCACCACTGACATTCTCATTCTTGCCCTCAGTCTTCGGCGCGTCTCCAGCAACGACAAGCACTCTGCCAAGCACATCCCGCTACTCGATGGGCGAAGAGCGGGCGAAGAGCGGGCGTCGAGCCGTCTCCCGATTGGCCGGCCCCACTCCTCCGCATGATCCTCCCCATTCTTCACAGGCGACCAATATTGATGGGACCTCGCTTCCGTTTCCTCGTAACTGACATTCGCTCCGACTGTACGTAGAGGCAACTCGCTTTCAACGTCTACGCCCGATATTCCCGAGCATGTGTACCACATGTCCCGAAGCACCTGCCTTTTTCAGCTCGAGCCCGCGCCAAGCCGTTCAAGCTCCCGGCTGCTCGCCAATCCTCCCGAACCCCATACACAGTCGACGACATGCGGCAAAAGGCAGATGCAAGGGCAGGTATGCAACCCCATAATGTCATAAACCAACGTCCAGCTTTCCTTCTCTCGCTATACCCTCAGTCCAACCAAACAGCATTGGCACAGCACCCGCCGTCCTGCAGATCCAACCGCGCCACCACCTCGGCAATCGAGCCATTGGCGTCCCTCTTCCACACCTGCAGGAACTCCTCCTGCGTGTCCGTCAGGGCGACGAACTCGTTGCCAAAGGGCGCGGGCGTGACGGCGTTGGCCGAGCCGCCCGACGTCGTCGTGTTGGTCAGGAAGACCTGCTTGAGGATGGCCCCCGTCGAGGAGAGCGTGTAGCCGCTGATGTAGCCCGGCTTGGTCTCGTCGCGGCTGCGTGCCGACGCCCACAGGAAGTCGCCGGATGCGGCGACGGCGACGTCGTCGGACCAGTAGTTGGCGACGTTGGTGGCGAGTTCTGGGGTGAGAGAGAGAGGCGTTAGCTATCGAGCCCGATGCTTGTCGGGGAAAGAGCGAGGGGAGAGAGAGTTTGTGTCAAAGAGCAGGCCTGCGGGCAACTCACCTGACTCCGGGATCAACGGATACGTCACGTTCTCAAACACGGGCAACCCCGTCTCGGTATCAAGCTTGTACTGCGCCAACTTGTTCGCCTCCTCCAACACCACGTACAGATACCCCCCCTTCGGATGCACCGCCGCATGCCTCGGATTCGCGCCCTCGCTCGGCGCCTCCAGCCTGCTCACCTCGGTCAACAGCCCCGTCGCCTCGTCCACGCTGTGCGTCCACACGGCGTTGCCCGAGTCGTCGGCCGCGTACACGAACCGCCCGTCGACCGACAGCGCCATGCCGTGCACCCCGGACGTGCCCGCCGTGTAGGTCACGTTCTGCGCGACGGCCTCGAGCGCGCCCGCCTCGTCGACGCTCAGCACGTTGGCGCAGTCGCCGAACGGGTCGCCGTAGACGTTGTACGGCGGCTCCCGCGCCGCGACGACGAAGATGCTCCTGTCGTTGCTGCAGTTGGCGCCCGTGAGCGGTAGCGTCGCCGTGTGCGTCACCGCCGTCGCGCTGTCGATGGAATACGACGTCCACCCGCCGTCTTCGACGCCGTACAGCACGCTCTTGTCGTGCGAGAGGGCGATCCACGCGTGCGCGGCGTGGGCGGTGAGGTTGGCGGCGAGGCTGAGGGCGTGTGTCTGGTCGTCGAAGGCGACGGCGTAGAGGTGCGCGCCGGAGAAGGTGCCGACGAGGAGGTGGTGCGTCGTCGCGCTGGCGAGAGCCGGCAGGAGAGCCGGCAGGAGGGTGGCGCTCTTCATTTTGGTGGGTGGGCGCGCCGAGGGTGCGAGAGGGTTGGAGGGAAGGGGGGATGGGGGGTGGGAAAGGAAGTACGGAGTGCAGCGCGCCTATAGGTATGTATATGTGTACTCGCTGCACACCGACCTACTTTCCAACGCTCCCGTCCATCCATACAAGCGCGTCGTAAGCAACAGCGCTCAATTGAATTCCATGGTAGCCCATTGGCCGAGACGGGCGGAAGGGGGAACCGGAGCTCGGGGTTGATGCCATCTACTAGGCCGCGTACGCTCGCCGTCGATCATGTTTTTCCGGCAGTTGTGGATGGAGTGGTTGTTGCCGGCGCCGCCGCGCGGTACCTGCATATCCGTTTCCACCTAGCGCGCGTTTCGTCCGTCCGGCGCGCATCGTTGCAGCCCTGAATAATGTCTCTGCTGTCAGGGTGTTAAGGTATTATTCCGCGTATTTTTGAGTTTTTCCCTAACAACGCTTGCTCAGTACGCGCGGCGGGCAGGCATTCTGACGCATGCGCGACATCCGGCAGTCGTCTTGCTTTCTTTATAGTGAATCTCTCCACGACGGTCGACGTCAAGTCCACCTCAATCTTTACTTTGGCCACGGTGCGGGGGGGACGGGACGACGTACGTTTGCCGCCACTATCCGTACTCGATCACGCAATCCTTTAGGCCAACGGCGCGAGAAGGCTTCGCACGTCTTGGCGAAAAGGCTTAGCCGCGAGGATGACGACCACACGACGAGCTAGTCTTTCTGGGTGAACAATGATAATAGCCCGGTGCTGTGTGCTGTCAGTTTCGCCGTTGGGGGAGTGCTGGGCTGGTGACGCGCGGCCGCTGTTTGTCTGTTGTGAAACCTCTCTCCTTATTTTCTACTTAGCACTAACGACCTAGGTACTGGCTTACGTCGGCTTGGACCGTGCGACGTGGCCTAATAATCATTTGCAGGTCTATGCTGGCCCGGCCAATGGGGACCCTCGTGTTTGCGTTGATGGTTCGCGCAGGGCGCTAGCTGCTTTTGGTAATTATTAGGCTAACTCGCAGGTGGCCATGTGTGTTGTTGGCGAGGGAGCGGTGAGTGGCGGAGCCTTTTTGAATGAGAGGGGGGAGGGTTTGTCTTTTATTCGGTGCGCAGGCATTGACGGCTTTTTCAGTGTCCGCTTGGACGGTAACGTCGCTTTATGGACTGTGTGACCGTATGCTCTTCTTATCCTTTTTTTTTCTCTTTATCACTATCTTGCCTACCGCTGACTGACCGCAACATATCCACACTACCTACAACTGATTCTTCAACGCCACCCTCTCCGCTTCATACCACAGAAACACCACGTTGCATGGATTATCGGACAGTGAGTGCTGCCAATGCTTCATCCCGGGCACGTGTCTTCAAGAGATGCAGCAGGATGCCGTGCGCAGTGCCCGTTGCCAATCCATGGACTCAATCTCGGAGATTGAAAGAGCAGCTTACATGCTGGCAGGGTTCAGGCAACAGAAACCGTGTCTGCGTGAAATTACCGAAAGCGGAGTGCGTCGGCAGGCACCAGGTTATCAGGCGAGGTGATTGGACAATCATCACTTAACGTTTTCGGAGGCTGTAGGACATGCATCCTTCAAGTCAAGTGGACGAATCGCGAGCGTGATGTAAACGAGTTCAACAGCCAAAAACCCCCACAGCGCCACGCTTCACAGTTTTCTTCTCCCATTCCGCGGGCACGTTACCTATCAAGCTCATCTTGCTGATAGACCTTGGCGTCATGTCGACACTGCTGTGATATTGATGGGTCCCAAGCGCTCGAACTTTGGAATCCCAGTGGACGACGTCCGGTTGAACTCGACAATCCGGCGGCGGCCATTTTCTCCCTCTTCAAGCGCGTAGACCCGTCCGACCGGCGTCGCTGAGATGGGCGACAGCGGGACCACCTCCTCCATACCGCCAACCACATCCGTCCAAGTCCAGTCCTGAGCAGGTCCGCCATCCAGGTACGCCATCTGCACGCCTCCGGTCTCGCGCGTCACGAGCACTTGCACGTATCTCAGGCCGTTTTGCGCGTACGACATGGCTGCGATCTGCGCTCCGGCGTCCACGGTCATCGTCACTTATTCCAATGAGCACATGTGTCAGCAGAGAAGACGCTTGGTGGACGGACTTGAATCACTTCAACTCACGATTGACGTTCGTGACCTTCACTCCATGGCCGGTCGCAAAGTAGAATTCTCGGAGTGCTTGATCCACGCTGAGGTATATCCCGGCGTACCCATGGGTATCGCCGAGCTCCTCGATCGCTTGTATGGGGGCAAGAGCGTATGCCGTGCCAAGGTCCGGGACAATGCCATCGGGTATAGAGTTGTTGAACGAGAAGTCATTGTACGGGTAGGCAAAGGCGGTTTTGTGCGTGTGGTCCGACTGGAAGATCATGAAGCCGGTGCTGTCGCAACCGTCGCATTGTGCGTAGTAATCCCCGAGGTTCGACTCGTCCGTAACCGACCAGACACTGTCCGGCTTGTGGGCTATCCGCCAGTCTCGGTTGTTGAGCCGATCTAAGAAGAGGGCGCGTATGTAGTTCGTTTCGGACACGAAGCGGATGTGGAGATCGACGCGCTGATGGCGTCGAAAGACGTCAGCCACGACTCTGTGAGCATTGGTCCGACACAGCACTCACCGCTTGGATCTTGATGTTAATCGCTGC
Organism: Diplodia corticola; assembly: GCF_001883845.1. NCBI lineage: Eukaryota > Fungi > Ascomycota > Dothideomycetes > Botryosphaeriales > Botryosphaeriaceae > Diplodia > Diplodia corticola. The sequence continues at coordinate 42,037 of NW_017971583.1, forward strand.
AATCGGAGTCCCATTTTTGGGTTTGTATCCGGTGGTGTTGACTTGGGATTGGGTCCATGCGTTTTTCGTGAGATCCAGATCCGCCATCCAGAGGTTCAGGGCGTCGTCCTGATAATATACCAGGGTATGCTCGGCTTTTTGTCTATCAGTATAGTTTGCCGCTGCAAGACGCGAGAAAGATGCAACATTTCCAGATGGTGATGGTGACGGTGACGGTGGCGCGGTGCTGCTGCTGTTGCTGTTCTTCTGGGATGTCACACCGACGCCGATGCCGACTGCTATGGATATTGCGATGAGCGTCACTCCTGTGGCCAATGCGACCCAGAAAGTCTTCCTACGTAACCCGCATAGCATGCTCCTCCGTGGCCTGGCGCCTTCTCTGCCGTCAATCACCTCCGGCGCATCACTTGGGAAGGCCTCAGGAAGGCTGTTTCCAGGCTGTGTTTCCGGTACGTCATGCCGGGTGTTGGACTTTATTTGAGTCAGACACTGCGTATCGTCAACTTCGAGAGTGCTGTACTCGTAGTCGCTTCGGTCCATGTCGATCGTGGCGATGGAGACATGTCGGCGACCGAAGACGGGAGAGCTGAACCCGAGGCTCTTGAGGGAGCCGCAGCCTGGGCGCCCCTTGATCGTACAGAAGGGCTCCACGTGCTACATTCGGCACACATGTATGTTTTTTTCTGTGGGACAGACATCCACCGAACACGAAAAGATAGTGGCGTCGACGACAATTGCTTGTCACACCGTAAGCGCGGCCTCACTCAGCCGGTCAAAGTGCCATACTACCCGCACTTATCCTCAGGTGTCGCGCCAGGTCATACTGCTGTTCATTCCAAAAGCATCATCTACGAGGCTCTTGTTGACTTACTTCGTCAGAATGACGCTGAAATAGTGTCTTTGTCCTGGCGACCAGGGTCTCATCCCGAGGTAACACTACTTATGTATGTTATCTAACGCCACCGCGTAATAGACGTTGTGGCGGATGTTCCCGGCACATTGGTTCTCTTCCACTGATACAGCCTGATCATCCGCTTGACGATTGAGTTAGATCATTCGAATGCGGGTGTTGTTTGGCTTGATTTTTCATGGCGATGGACCAGGACAGGCCGATGCCGCGTCTTTGTTGAGTCAGGTGCGCGTACAAGCAATTCTGAATGTATGTTGCGTGTGTAACATGGCTAGTGTACTCCTTTGCTAAAGTATTGTTAACTGGTTATGAGCGATAAGCCAACCAGATATGTGCGGCCTCCATGTGTTGGATATGACAAGCCTGGTTTCCCCCCTCCTGCTTCTACCCTTTGACAGATTTCCACTCCTGGTCTTGGCTACTATGCATAGACTAACGCTACGCTTATCGCCCAGATGACCTGTTCTCGTCGACTGCGTTTTGTCGTACAAACAAAACCCCATGCTGCTCGGAGTGAGGGGAAATCCGACGCTCACCAATCGTGTTTCTTAGAACAAGTCAAAACCTTGAAAGTCGCTGGTACTTTCTCTTAGACCTACAATGTCTGGTAATATTGTAAACAGAAATACTGGTAGAAACACTCACTGACCGAGGTTCTACCTGCAGCACCACAGTGGGTGACAAAAGAAGCTGACTTACGGCCATCATTTGTGTGGTCAGTTGATCAAGTATGACGGTTAAACGACCTTCCTTCGTAAGGAGTTAAAGCAGATGTTCGGATGTGGACGGGGATATTATACCTGTAAGAGTGTATCCAGATATAGGATTCTGCTACCCTTGTGGGTTGGCCAGTTGGGAGGACTGGGAAAGACATGATGAAGACCATAGTGCGGGACGTAGTAGAGAGAGTGCGGTGGTGTTGGACAGTGGCGTGATGGGCGAGAGGAACGGGGAAGTTGACCAGCGTTCGCATGACAAGGACGGTGTGTATCTGCGGCAATGGAGACCATGTTCAAGCACAAGTATTAACTTCGTTTGTACGTAGCACAAGGTACATGCAGAAGACCACTACCACAGACGCCCCCGTGATCAGCCCGCTCGCCGCTCCGCCACCCAAATGTAGGTATATCCCAAGTTATTTTCTGCCAACGACGCCAGGAGCATTAAACAAACAGGAATTCAAAAGACAATTGAAGGTTAGTAATGCAAAGTACAGGTCAACAGAGCAGGCAAGAAGAAAAAGTGAAAACTAAAACTATATCATCCAATGATGGAATAGCCTCGGAAAGACACAGCAGGGGAATACTGCGTCAAGGACAAAGTCAAAACAGAAGACAAAGGAAGGTAGGCGTAGTGCCGCCAGGTCCGCGGGACCGACTTCGGTTGGCAGGTTTGCATTTAGACATACCGCATCCTCCTTGCGAACGCCAGGCAGGTTGCGACGAACGCGCACATGACCCCAAGAATGCCAAAGAACCAGCCCAAGCTGTTGCTGTTGACACCCGGGACAGCGACGTTCATGCCGAAAAGACCGCAGATCAAGTTGAGCGGAACGAGTATGGTACCAATGACCGTGATCTTGCCGAGCATCTCGTTGATATTGTTGCCTTGACTCAAGCTGTCGACCTGAATCTGCGCCAGATAGTTGGAATGGCTACGCGAGAGCATCTTTTCGAAATGGGACAGGTTGCTCATCATGGTGACGACATGGTCCTGAATATCGCTGAGGTAGAGCCCAACATCACCACGAGGGGCAACGCTGTATTGCTCATTGCAGCGCTTGGCGAAGCCCTTGATGACATCGGCTTTGCCACCCAGAAGTCGCATCATCGACATGACCTTCTTGCGGCATTCACCAATGGCGCGCAGGATTGCGCGCGAGTCCTCGGCGCGTGCGGTAAACACTTGATCCTCGATGGCGTCCGTCTCGTGTTCAATGTCACGGATCACAGGACCGAAACTATCAACAATCTCGTCGCTGTAGGGTTTTTAGTCAGTAATCTTGATCCAAACTCATGACAGCAAGGTTCTTACATCATCGCATAGCAGATCCAGTCAGAGCTGAGAGAGATGTAGTCCTTAAGGCGGCCAATCCTCTTCCGGACATTTGCAGCGTGCGGGTTTGGTGCGAAGGTAAAGGTCAGCAGCCCCTCGCGGAAGACGATGGCGTAAACGTTGACAGGCTCCATGAAGTCCTCGCTTTCCTTGTCCATCTGGTAGAACGAACGGAAACAAACAAAGTAGTAGGCGCGGAAGAGCTCCACTTTCTCGCGGGCCTCCTGGGTGAGGATATCCTCGCGGGTGAGAGGGTGCACCCCGAAAGCCTTGCAGATCGCAAACACTTCTTCCTCGGTTGGGTTGAGCATGTCGAGCCACCATGTTCCAGCGTCCGGGGGAAGCTCGAAGAGATCACGGAATCTCTCCCCAGGCATAAGAAGTCCTCCCAGATCCGTCGCGTGGATGGTATCGTCCAGCTCGGAAGAGAAGAAGGCCCACCTATTGACATGTTGCTCGTGCAAAGCAGTAAGGTGGCCCGGGTTCTCAATGTGCACGTCGACCTTCTCGTCCTCCATGTCGGTGCCACTTTCCACATTTTGCGGAAAGTGCTCGAAACCATCCCCAGCACCTATCGCAATATCTTCGGCAGATTGCTTGCGGCGAAGATCGTGGAAGACCTTGACCTTCGAGCGTTGGGAATTCATGCTGACCTTGCTTGGCTTTCGGGACAGCGGAATAACGGGAGTCTTGGTCTGGTTTGTGGCAACAAACTCCTCGAGCTCTTCGAAGTCAATCTGGTACGTGTTGCTGGACTCCTCGACCGGGAAGCACACATCTTCCTCCACCGAACTTCGCCGCGACATTGTCTCATCCTTGATGGTGCCATGGCGGCTTTCCTCGCTGAACGTTGGGCGCCGGCGGTTGGTGGCCTCGGAGATGGTGCGCTGCAGGCGCAGATCCACGTCCGACGGTGGGCGCTGGCTGTTGATGGTGCCTGCGCGGTCTCGGCGCCGCGGATCGGCGAATGCGTCCACGGAGTTTGGAGGCGACACGGAATCCGAGGATCTGGTGGAAGCATGGGACCTCGGACGGGCATCCGGCTGTGAATCTCTAAGCCGACGGAAAGTGTCCCTCCTCGCCATCGGGCTCACAGAACCGCGGCGTCCGAAGAGAGCATTGTTGTTGTCTCCATTGTCGCTGGGGCTCTTGTCGTCGTCCACGATGGCGTTCTCAAAATCCCTCGCAATCATGCCTTGGCGTTCCAGGGCACTGTTCACGGAAAGGAGATCCGGACGTGCGGGTCTGGGAGCGGCAATGCTCGTGACGGTGCCGCGACGCGAGCGCGAAGGGCTGGCATTGTCCACACGTGGCATTGATGCTTGCTGGTGGCGATGGTCGTCGAGTTCAGACACCGGGGTGCTGAACCTCGTAGGGTAGTGCTCAGACCTTGGGGTGTCGGTCATTTTGCCGGCCGGTGCGATGCGCCTGGTTCTCGGGGTGTCGCGCAACAAGTGTTGCGGGGCAGGCTTGTTCTAGAGTTGCGCGCGATGATCCAGGTGGTTTGTATCCTGAATGCGACCTTTTGTCTGGCGAGCCGCTTGTGGGCGCTCACCGCGTGTGGACGGTCAACTTGACTGGTTGGCTTCGCGTAGGGATCTGCCCTACACTAAGCCGGGGGAGTTTCTTTGAGGTAGGCAAGTACCTCCACCGACGCCACCGAGAGCGTGCGGATACAGAGTGTTTGTGGTCAGGGCAAGTGAGCGGCTCGGATGCGGCTGGAAACCAGTTATGGGCTGTGCGTCATAGGTCAGAGAAGCGCGAAAAGTAGGAAGCCGACGGACTCACGGCTTAGTGTCGGCCCCGTAGACCCAAACGCGTGGGCCGAGAAGGGGGTAAATGAAAGAGAAGCCGAGAACCTGAGTGCCCGCCAACTTGGTGGTGTTTATGACGAAAGACGCCTAGGCGCCTGGGCTGCAACGGTCGGGGGCAAGATGGCGAGGGGCGAAGAGGCCGTTGGGCGCACAACTAGGCGCAATAGGGCGAGGTCAGTGGGAGCGACCGGTCACCACGGCTACGGGGGTATCGTCCGGTGTTTTAGACCGTGCGTGACGTCGACGCCAGTCCACAGGGGACGAAGAGGGCTGAGGTATCGATGCGGGAGCAGGCGCTTTAAAAGGAGCGGTACGGGGATCTGGTAGGGTGCGAGTAGTGGGTTTCTTTTTTTTTTCAAGGGAGTCCCAAGCGGACAGAAGTGTCGTGGTGGAAGGAAAGGGAGGGGCGGCGGAAACTGGTGACAGCTGAAAGATTTCTCGGGCGGCAGCCGGCATTCGAGAGCTTGTCTTAGCCTAAGTGGGCTTGCCCTCTAGACCCTCTCGACCCCAACCCCAACACTCATTATTAGAGGCGACCGCCCGGGCAATCGGCACCCCGTCTTCCCGTCGCGCATGTGAGTCATTTATCTTTTGCATGAAGAACTGCTGCAGGCCGCCGTCGAAGATACGAATGCCATGACTTGAGGCCACAGTGGGCGACGAGAGAAATCGGCCCACCTACCAGGGCAGCGGAATCATACACAGTAGTTACAGCTTCAATGTTCGCATCTTCATCCGCATATCTGCTTGAACTATCTAGGCATGATGACGGATCACCACAAGTCTATATTAATTCTTTTGTATCTCACTGCGATGCCATGACTTGAGGCGGCTCAGCGCCCGTCGTGCCTGGCTAGAGCCCAATCATTTCGCTCCACTTGACCCGTGCGGGGCCTCGAGCGGCATTCGCGTTCCGGCCCGAGCAGCGGCGACGTAGCTTCAGCTTCATCATCGCCCGCACCCGACCCTTACCCTGCACCCAAAACGCGCCCGCCATGGCCGACGACCTGCTGGAAAAGGCGCGCGACCTCTTCGAAGGCCAGATTGTGCGCTGTCCGACAAAGTGTCTGCGCAATTCCCGCTGACTTGCTCCCCAGGACTTCGATGGCCAGCGTCTTGCCGAGCTCTTGACCACCGCGCTGCTCACTACCGCCGGCGTAAGCCCTCGCCTTTACCGCAATTCTGAGCTTTTGTCTGACTCCACCTAGATTGTCGCCTTCCTCGTCGGCTACTCCACCCAAGACATTGCCCTTGCCCTGCGGATCCTCCTAGGCGGTGCCGTCCTTACCTTCGTTGCCGTTGTTCCGCCTTGGCCTTTCTTCAACAAGAATCCTGTCAACTGGCTGCCTCCGCAATCGGCTGGTCTGAGCGGCATTGAGGTCGAGGTGACATGATGTCGTTGCAATAGCAGGGTCGGGTAGCGTGTTACGATTTTCAGACATCACTATGGGAGGCGTTGCGGGCGCAATAAATGAAGCCTTACTTGAGTCTTGCTCTATAGCACCTCATACCTCGTGTCCGATACCCATTACGCTGCAATAGACCTGTTGCGACTTGCGCAACCCTGAAACGCCATTGTGTGCACCGCCACTGTCCCGTCGTCGTCACAGCCATAACTAGTTTTCTCCTTGAATGCGCATGGATCAAGCACGGCCGTCTCTCGAGAGTGCATGGATTTTTAAGTGTGTTTGATGGTTCTTTTCAACGGCCGTACTTCTGGAACTCCCAGTCACGGTTGTCCAGAGGGCAGACTTGACGGGTCTTGAGCCACCGGGAAATGCAGTGGAAGTGGAATGCGTGCTACGCGTATGTCAGTAATGCTCGATGGTGGTTCAATCCGAGTGCACTCTTACATTGCAAATACCCCACGCCACAGTGCACTCTTCGGACGCCGCGGAGGCTTGGTTGGCCTGACACTCGATGCCTGCAGTGACGGTAAGCATGGATTGGTGAAGTCAAATGGATGCGGCTTACAGAGGTCCATGATGTGGTTGCGGCAAATGGCGCAGTTGTCCACGACGATATCCCAGGCCCAGAGAGCCACCGCATTCCACTACAGAAACTCAGCATCCCCCCATCACTTCAGCCGAGCTCCAAATGCGGGTGCCATACCTTCTTGACTTCAAACTTCTTCTTGCCCTCACCAGCTGCCTCGCCGCTTGCCTTGGAGGTCTTGGCCTTCGCCGGCGCAGTGGGTGCGTCGGTCATGTCGACGTCGGCCATGTTGGGCTACTGGAAGCGTCGTGGCGGGTAAAGTTGGAACGGACTGGGGTGCTGGCCTGCAGGAATGGAGGTGGGTGGTGATGGATGACGCTGCTCGGAGGATGGCAGGGCGGACGCAAACGTCGGCGGGGAATCGGCGCGTGAGAAGAAGGTGGGCGGAGGGATGCGTCGTGGGCAAGGGCGGAGGAGAATGTGGTGTGGAAGCAGATGCTTGCGGCAAACAGGCAGCACCACGGCTTGAGGTCGCTGTCGCTGTGGGCGGCGGTTGAGCAGTCACGGCGCGGGCGGAGCTCGCACCTGAGCTGCCTGCGTCGGCGATGGGCGACAAGGCTTAGGCTGCGCTTTCCGGCGCTAAGCCTATCTCGGGCCGGCTGCTTCGCCTCCTCGCAACAAGAAGCGAAGCGGCCCAAGGCCTGCCCTGCCCTTCCCGCGACCGCACCACTTCACCAACCCGCCTTCTCTCTGGCCATGAAGCTTCAAGCCAGCCTCTTTACCACCACATCCTCATTCTTATACATGTCCACCACTTGCGCGCCATCCATCACAAGAACGAAATCGACCTCCCGCCCCCCACCTTACCTCCGAACCCGTACATAACAACATCGAACGACTCACACTACGTCACTCCGCCATCTACTTCCCACTCCGAAGTCGCGCGACCGCTATCCTACAGCATCCCATCCTCTCTACATCCTCCGTGACAGACGCGCCAATGTCCGAGGTCATGCCGACGCCCTCCAAAGGCCCCAAGGCTCCCCACCGTCACTCCAAGAGTGAAACACCCGCCCGGTCAATCTCCAACCCGGCCGACTCATACGCATCCCCCGCGAGATCGAACCAGCGCCGCCAGGGCAGGAATCGCAACAACCACGACAACAGCCAGCACCATGCGCACCCTAATCCGAGTGCGTCCGACACTGCGCTAGTGCAAGGCTACATGAGCGCCGGCCACAATGAGCAGCAGAACGGAAGAAAGCCAAACCGCTTCGACGGGTCCGTCTCCGACAGCCCGGCCCCTGCGATGAACAACAAGAATCGACGTGGCGGCCGTCGCGACCGGCAGCCGACCCCCGCTCAAGGTGGCTCCCCGCCCAAGCAGAACGGCATGCCAGACGCTGCCACTCCTGCCAAAGACAGCGCTTATGCCGGCCCCGCATTCCACGCTTCCCCCGCCGCTTCGTCGCTGCCAATGCCCAAGTTCTTCTCCAAGTCTGTGCCTGCGAACAATGCTCCGGCAACTATGCAAACCCGCCTGGAACAGGAATCGGACAGTAGTGGTACCAGCGAGAAGAGTGAGTCTCCGCCACTTGCCGGAGCCACACCTGTCAATCGAATCCTTGCACGGCCGCAAGCCGAGCAGTCCCCGTTGGATCTTTTCTTCAAGGCAGACCGCGAGGAGAAGGCGAGAAAGGCCAGCCTCTTGGGCACTGCTACCCCTCCTGGCAAGAGCCCCGCCCCGGTCCATGCACGCAACCACATGAGACATGCTTCAAACAACAACAAACACGGCATGTTCAACATGGAGATGGATGGTGGTTCAGCGACCACACCGAAGGCGGGTCCCCCCTCTCCAGCTCACCGCATGTCTGCTACTAGGACGACTTCCGCGCCTTCGGACGTTCCTCGGGCCGCTCAAGAGTCCGAGTCCTACCCCCAAGCTCTGAAGGATCTGTTTTCTGCTTCCCAGAAACTCGCAGCCCAGTCGCCTCTGGCAACCGGATTTGCCGGGACTCCGCCCCAGAATGGCCAGGATTTCCATACTCCGTCTCCTTTCTATCGCCCCAGTCCCGGACCCAGGCAGGTTTCTGGCGGTCCTCGTACTCCTGCAGGCCAGATCAATTTGGAGGCGAATCCTTATTATTATGGTAATCGCAATCTCTCGCCTTTGTTCCAGGCCGCAAAGGGCGATTCCGCCAAGCGTGCCTCGGCCCTTCGTCAGGAGCTGGACTCTTCTCCTTCGACCCACAACCGCGTGGAGCTTCCGGTCACGCACTCGGCACCGCTTCCCGCCACGCCTTCTCGCCCTGCGGGCGGCAAACCCGACCCGTCGGCCTTCTCGCGCGATTTCTTGAACACGCACATCCAGGCGGCCGGCGTGCAGGGTTCTCTCGCGCCGCCGTACAGCCACCACCCTGGCTTGAGGTCGCCTTTCACCCACACGGCGGCATCTGACGTTCCTCGCGACCAGTCCCCTGCTGTCGACACGAAGCTCATGGAAAATGATTTGAAGCGCCTTCTCAAGCTTCAGCTTGTAGATACGTAAACGAGCGGGCGTTTTGGTGGTGCGAACATCTTGGATCCGGAGCTTTGCCTTATTTTCCGGGTTCGTCGACTCTATGATTTCTGCATCCAGATGATATAGAGTCATGCAAGTCCCTTTTGGCCCCTTTAACGGACGAACAATTATCAATGTCCGGAATTTCTGCTACCTAAGGATTTCAAGATACCTCCTGTAATTGTTTTAGAGCACCATCGACCGCGATCCTTTTGCTTTGGTTTCTTCTTCGTTCTTTCCTTTGAGCATTGCTGAGTCTTGTCGTTTTCCTTGGCTTTTTCCGTTCGCGGAGTTTTTCTGGGGGGATGATTCCTGGGCGGTCACCAGAATATCCTCATGGGTTCGATTAGCGTCATGCTTTATGGCCTCGGCACGTTTTGTGATCTCGGGCTTAGCAAGCATGAAGGGTTACCGGTTTTTCTTGGCTGGTATGGCTGTCTCTCCTGGGTCATGGGTTACGCTTTGGCGCTCCTGGGGCTCTACGGTCCTGCACCTAAGGCGTTACAATCCTTTTTTATTTCGTTGGCGTTTTCGGGGTTGGTTTCGTTGTTCACTCGTACATATTACCTACTGCGCGGTTGGGCGAAACACGTCAGCAGTCCTGGGGGTTTCTTCGTGTGAAGAGCTGAAGCTTCCACGGAGACGCAGGACTCCTGATGTGACAGCGTCGACATCGTACTAATTCCCTCATTTCTTCTGCTGCTTCCTACATTTTCCCTCGCCGGCGTCTTCCTCATTCACACGGCACAGCGGGTGCTGCATTTCCCTTTTGTCTCACGCACCAGCGTTGGAGGAAAGAAACATTACGGAGAGAAAGAGAGAAAGCGTATGGACTATGGGAGGAACGGACCGACATCACTGGAGTCTCATTTGGGTTGACGGTCTCTTTTTTCGATGATACCCCCACGGCTTTTCATCGATGGTCAAAAACACACACGGGCGTCTAAGGAAACTTTCACATCGCTGGTTCGGAATTGTTTTAACCACATTCAAGTTCGGTTCGGCGGGGAATCAAAGGTTTTCTTATCTGTATTCGGGGGCACTTGGCCACATGACAGGCTTTACACGCTTGTTGTGGTCGTCATGGTCATGATTACCACACTCTGGTCATCATCTTTTCTTTTTTTTTCCTGACTCTTTTACTGCTGAAGAAGGTTTGGGGATGGAGAGGAAGGCCCCGTTCCCTGGATAGAAGATCCATGGGGAAAGAAACCTGGTTATGGACTGACTGACTGCAAGAAGCAAGGGAGGAGGAAAGAGAGAAGAGAGAGCAGTTGGAGGATGCGTCTTCATGGTTGGCGGCGGAGGCAAAGGCTGTGGAAGGCGAGGGCGGGGAAAAAATCAGGAAGGAAATGGGAGTGAACAAAAAAAGAAAAAGAAAAACAAAAAAACAAATAGGACATAGATATCTTAATCTAGGATGTTGATTGTCCGACATTGCTTCTTGGCACGTCTTGCTGTGACGGCTGTGGGGTGGACTGGCTTGATTCAGGAAGAGGCAATAAGCAGCAGGAGCGCTGCATGCCAAGGAAGCCACACCTTAACCTCGGCCGCCCCCCAGCGCCTCCACCTCACACCTCCACCACGACCTTGAACAACTGAACAGCACAGCACGTTCGCCCGGGCCAAGACCCGACTTCGTACGAGAAGTGCCGGCAAACACGCGACCGTGCGCGGGGGATCGGGGTAGGGAACAGCCGGATCTCCGTCAATCCCACTATAGCGGACGATGTACATACAAACGATCACATCGATGGCACGGTGACTATCAAGCATCCGGCAGCCTTGGCGCCGAAACACATACGGGCAATCCTATGGGGAATCCTGGCATGGGACATGTCGACGCGAGCGGCAGACGGCGCGGCACGGTTGGCAGCGGCTGCGAAGGCTTGGACTTGTGCAGCGCGGGGAAGAGCTCGCCACTCTCCGCCGCTCTCCGCATTTCTTGCACAAAGCACGCCCTCGGCCGAAGCGCGGGCGCCTAGTTCCCGAAGCCGACCTACGACACACCTGCGTCTCCTGAACGGGCCTACCCCCCGGCCCGCTGCCGTGCAATAGGGTCTCGCGCATTATTTGGCAAGGCTCGTGGCCCGGGTGCCGCCATGGATCCAAGCGGGACCGCCTGAGTCAGTCCCCATGCCCAAAAAACAGCCTCCCACTCCATCCTTCAGACCTACTGCTCTATCCAAACTTTGGCTGCGAGCTCTGCTCGACGCAGTTCCATGTTGACGGGAGCCCGGCGGGACGTCATGGTACGCCTGTTGTTTTCTTCCACCTTGCGGCTGCAGAAAGGACACGAGGCAGCTGTCAATTGAAACGGCGCCGTGCAGATCTTCCGTGGTGACGATCCCTCACGCGCTGGTGACCCTGTCTCTCCTTGGATGTGCCCTGCACTATACGCCCGTCGATCTTCCACGCGGCCAGGACGGCCATCCTTCCTCGCCGCAGCGTCACTCCACTATTTAACTGCCCCCCTCCTGCTGCCGCCGCTCGCATCTCAGCTCTGAGAAACCATCTGCCTCTGCTCGTCCAACATGGCCGTCATAGTCCAAACCGCCGCGCTGGGGTTGGGAGCAGCCGCCCTGCTGCTGGTATGTATTTCGTCTCTCCGTCTCTCCGTCTCTTCTGCTTGCTCACACAGGCCACCAGCTCTCCTACGCCATTGGCACCGCCATCTACAACGTATATTTCCACCCGCTGCACAAATTCCCTGGACCCAAGTTCGCCGCCGCCTCCAAGATTCCCTATGCCATAAACCGCTGCCGCGGGCTCCAGGCCAAATGGACCAAGGCCATGCACGACAAGTACGGCGACGTCGTCCGTCTGGCCCCCGACCAGCTCTCCTTCACATCCGTCGAGGCCTGGAGAGACATCTACGGCCACAAGGTCGGAGGCAGGGGTGGAATGTCCAAAGGCAAGCACGATTACGCGTCTCCACTCGCCCAGCCGACTCGCGAGCTAACCGAAGACGCCAGACTTGACGTTCTACGGCCCCGACAGCGCTGGCTTCAACGGTATCATCAGGTGAGTTTTTCCACCCAACGCACAGGGCGCTTGAAACACGAAAAGCCAAGCGAGAAGAACGGGCCGTTGGGGGCCAGATGGGGCTCCTTTTTTATACCGGCGCACATCTCCCCGTGGCTGCGATCTTCAGTGGCGCTTCCCCCCCGCCACAGTCTGCAAGGAACCCCTGCAGCTGACTCGAAGGATCAATCCCACAGAACGAACGACGAGGACCACGCACGGCACCGCCGCCTCCTCGCCCACGCCTTCTCCGACAAGGCGTTGCGCGAGCAAGAACCGCTCATCAACAAGTATGTCTCACTCCTCGTCGAGAAACTCTCCGACGCGGCCTCGGCCGCCGACGGCATCGACATGGTGCGCATGTACAACTACTGCACCTTCGACATCATGGGTGACCTCGCCTTTGGCGAGCCGCTCGGCCTGCTCGAGCAATCCGACTACACGCCCTGGGTGGCCTCCATCTTCGGCGCCATCAAGACGGGCGTCATGATCGCCACAATCTCCAACAACTTCCCCACCCTCGGCGCCGCCATCCAGCGCTTCTTCATCACCCCGGCCATGATCGAGAAGCGCAAGATGCACCGCGCCTTCGCCGAGGGCCGCGTCGACACCCGCCTCGCCAACCGCGACACGGACCGCCCGGACATCTGGACCTTCGTCCTGCGCCACAGCGGCAAGGACGACGCCGACAAAGGGCTCCGCCTCGAGGAGATGCACGCCAACGGCTCCACCCTCATGCTCGCCGGCACCGAGACCACCGCCACCCTCCTCTCCGGCCTGACCTTCCACCTCCTGCAAAACCCATCCAAGCTCGCCGCCCTCGCCCGCGAGGTCCGCGCCGCCTTCGCCGACCCCGCCGACATGAACATGATGACCCTCGCCCGCCTGCACTACCTCAGCGCCTGCCTCGAGGAGGGGCTGCGCATGTACCCGCCCGTGCCCGTCGGCCTGCCGCGCATCGTGCCCGCCGGCGGCAGGGTCGTGTGCGGCGAGCCCGTCCCCGCGGGCACCAGCGTCTATCTCAGCCACTACGCCGCGTACCGGAGCGCGCGCAACTTTTGCGACCCGGAGAGCTTCGTGCCGGAGAGGTGGCTCGGCAGCGACGAGGAGGGCAAGCCGGACCCGAGGCGGGAGGAGAAGTACGAGGGGGATGTGCGGGCCGTCATGGAGCCGTTCAGTTACGGGCCGAGGAACTGCATCGGGAAGAAGTAAGTGGCGTCGCGTCGTTATTCTTGGAATTCTCGTCTTTTTTTTTCCTTTCTCGCTCATTTCCTCCTCTCCACCGATGAGTGAACTGGCTGGCTGACTTTTTTTTTTCGATAGCCTCGCTTACCACGAGATGCGCCTCATCCTCGCCAACGTCCTCTGGCACTTTGACCTCGAGCTCTGCCCCGAGAGCAACGACTGGGTGAACCAGGGCGTCTACACCATCTGGGAGAAGGGCCCCCTGAAGTGCAAGCTCAAGCCCGTTGCGAGGAGCTAGACTTGTTGACTGAAAAATGTGACTGTTCTATTCTCGGTTTCTTTTTTTTTTCGTTTCGGCGAGCGAGAGACGTTGGGAAGGAAGGAGAAGGGAGTGGTGGTTTATAAGGTAGAGGGAGGGGGAGGGGGCGAGAGGAGATTTGTTCAAGGAGGGGAAGGAGGGGAAGG